>NC_142019.1:3351988-3516988 GCF_049901735.1 Notechis scutatus | reverse complement strand
AAACTTAGCTTCCTAATAAATGATAGCCGTCCGTTTACTTGGAGCCAAGCCGCACTAAAAGCCTCCAATACAGGAAACACAATGTTGCCAGTCAATCAAGACAAAAAAAGCTACAAACAGACAGAAGATATTTGAAACACCAATCAAGCAGAACACAGCAAACTCCAAGACCAATAAACACAGACCAAGACTCCCAACCAATCAGGATGAAGAAAAAACCATTCTGGCACAGCAGTAGGCTAGCACCAAATTTAAAACAGAAACGGCTGTGAAAGTCTGACTCACAGACAAACACTATACAGAAGCCTGATGATGGCAGATGAGATTCTGCCGAAACGTTGCTACAACTTTAAAAACACAACTATAATGACGTGGGAAAATACCCGAACAAAGCTGAATACCATACATATATATGTGTGGTATGTGTGTATGTGTGTGTGTGTGTGTGTGAAAAGTTAGATTCCAGATCTGGACAAAGAAGGGATGCGGAGAACCTCAATGTTCCGAGTAGCGCTGTTTTTTGCAGTTTCGCTGGTATTATTGCAGGAAGCTGCAATTTCTTGATGTATTTTTTTATTATTTTATCAATTTCATGATGATGATGATGATAATAATAATTACTACTACTACTTTTCTTTTTGGGGAAAAGAGGGGGAAAACACCCCCTCTGCTAGATGTTTACTGAGGCTTCTTTCTGATGATAAATTCTACATCTTAGGAATTCTCCCTTTCTTGATGTGCGGCCTTTGATTTGGTGAAAACACCAGAACAAATCATTTAGCAGAGGCTTCAAGGACAAATAAAATATCATAAAGAGCTCAGTGGGGAAGCTGCTGCTCCATAGCTATCTTTGTTCTGCCTCCCCACAGCAACGTTCAAGAGGAAGAAGAACAATTGGCCGCTGCTGCGCCTGCAAGAGATTTAATATGCAATCATGGCATGGAAATACATTTTCTTCTCTTTCCTCCTCCTCCATCATCATCATCATCATCATCATCATCATCATCATTTTAGTAAAGAGCAAAGATGGATACATACTGAGCATTGTATGGATACATATAGTTATAGACCACCTTGGTTATTTTTATAAATAACACCAGGTGGCAAAAATACCTAATACGGATAATCCTCGACTTACAAAAGTTCATTTAGTGAATGTTTGAAATTACCACGTTTACCGCATTTTTCACACCGATGGCCACTGCAGCATCCCCATGGTCACGTGATGCAAACTCAGGGTTGGCAATTGGCATGTATTTATGATGGTTGCAGAGTCACCTTTTGAGACCTTCTGTCCACCAAAGTCAATCTTATTTATTCTGTCTTATTTATTAATTATTTATTCTGTCTTATGATTCACTCGCTGAATTTAAAGACAGATAGAATAACTCTACAAATTCTTCCATACAAAGTTTCTTTTATTGGATTATATTAGGTGTTATGTCTCACCTTTACAAAGGAGGTGAGAAGTCCAAACTCCAACTGAATACAAACAGGCAAGCAAATCCAGTAATTATAGAGTTAATTCCTTGAGCCGATAAAGTTCTTGGCAGTCTCACACATGCTGTCTGCCAAGTCCGACAAGAAAACAGGAATATAAATCACACAAGCTGTCACAACACAGAATACTCCGAAGCTCCTCTGAATAAGTCACACGTTGTCCCATACGAAGATTCCAGAACAAACACACCCACTTTTATTCCCTGTGGGGCATGTCACTAATTCAGCTCACTCTCTCATTCGTCCACGCCTCCTGCGCTGCAGCCCACACTTTTGCTTGCGACGCTGCCTCGCATCAAGCCAGCATTCGTCTGCTTGATCCCCTGTCAAAGGCTGCTCCAACATGCCCTCCTCCTTCTCCTGATTAGCCTCAGGCTGTTCCTCTCGGTTATCTGCCGACACCTGAGGCACAATCAGGGAGGAAGGCATTGCCGAAGAGGAAGGTCCTGAGGAGGAAGGCATTCCCAATTCCTCCTCCTCCTCATTTTCCGAATCCTCTTCCTCTAAGAATGCAGGCTCAGGACTCGGAGCCACAACAATTAGGTATCCTCAAGGTGACTCACAGTTATGTTGAGATGCATCTAATGTCCAATTCTTTGCATAGTTGAAATCTTAGTGTAAATGACATTAATCTTTCTATCCCATAGTCATAGAGGCAGGGGGTAGAGCTGCTACCACGAGGCTGTGTTCAGACAAGAGAGAGGGAGCCTCCCCCAACCCAACAAGGTTCAATTTAGTTACCAATCAGGATTACAGATGTGACCACATGACCTGGACTACATTTCCCAGGATACCTTAACTACATTTACCATGATGCATTCCCTTAAGGGGACAGCTCACAATTCCTAACTAACTAGCCCAAATCCCATTAATTTTAAACTGTCTGGACAGCACAATCATCATTTTAGTAAAGAGCAAAGATGGGCTGAGCATTGTATGGATACATATAGTTATAGCCCACCTTGGTTATTTTTATAAATAATACCAGGTGGCAAAAATATCTAATACGGATAATCCTCAACTTACAAAAATTCATTTAGTGAATGTATGAAATTACCATGTTCAAGTAAAAGGGGGCGTTTTTCACACTGATGGCCATTGCAGCATCCCCATGGTCACGTGATACAAACTCAGAGGGTTGGCAACTGACATGTACTTATGATGGTTGCAGGGTCACCTTTTGAGACCTTCTGTCCACCAAAGTCAATCGGGAAGCCAGATTCACTTCACAATGATGTCACTAACTTAACAACTGCAGCGATTCATTTCACTGCAATTCTCTAGACTAGCCACACCCAATTCCTTGCAACCATTCTTCAAAACATATTAAGAACATCCTTTTTATCCACAAATTATTTTAGACGGAAGACTCGAAACTACCATCCTCTCAAAAACATTGCCAGTGCAACAGAAAACATTTAGGATGAGGGTTTTGGGTTGAGGGTTTTTGTTGATGTTGTTGTTGTTTTTGAATGCCTAGGCTTCAAACTTCTTGTGTGAAAACTAGTTCACCCAGGCAACACTGTGCTATACTCCTGGGAAGCAAGGGGATTTCAACATCTCTCCTTTTTCAAATGATGAATCCAACTCTGCATATTCGTATTTTTACAGATGCCCTGAAGGAGAAAGGTGACAGTAGATTATGGGGAATGCTAATGAGTTCTCCCAGGAAGTTCACAATATTTATTAGTGCCTTTAATATAAGGTACTCAGTGAGCAATATACTCAATAAATACTCCATGCAAATGAATTCTGTGGATGGAAAGAAAGACCTTCTATCTAGCTAGTTAATCTACAGGCCTACTATTATAACAGCTTTGCTAAGGCAAATTGGAACAAATAAACAAATTATCTGTGCCTAACTAGTTTGGTTTGGTCAAATCTTCTTCAGGCTAGCTAGCACTCTACCTCTTGGATGCTATTTCAAATTCCCAACTTACTTATATATCCTTATATATCTGTGGGAAGATTCAAAGCTTCAAACAACTGTGCTTTAAATATATCAGAACAAGATGTTGTCATCATTCATTCGTGAGATGGGTGGCCATATAAATTTGATAGGTGGACAGATAGGTAGGTAGGCAAAGTCTTGGTCCTCTGATTTTTTCAGTCAGCAAAGATTACCTCGTGGCTATCCCCAAGGTGAGTTTTGGGATATCTACTTCAAGTTGGGAGGAGGAGAAAGTTCTCAAAGATTTTTTTTTCTTTTCTTCTCTTGGATTCTAGAATTTAATTAAGATTTTTCATTAGAAGTTTTTTTTTTTAATTCCTAAAAATAAAACAAAACAACGTAATTATGCTGTCTTCTTGAACTTCATAGAACATGCTTCTCAACCTTAGCAACTGTGTGGATTCCCAGAATTCCCTAGCCATTCTGAGGAGTGGAGTTGAATTCCACACATCCAGTGGTGGGATTCAGCCAGTTCGCACCACTTCGGGAGAACCGGTTGTTAACTTTCTGAGCAGTTTGGTGAACTGGTTGTTGGAAGAAATCATTAGAGCAGAGAACCGATTGTTAAATTATTTGAATCCCACCACTGCATACATCTTATAGTTTCCAAGGTTAAGAAACATAGTCTTAGAGGAAAAACTGGGATAGAAATATATTATAGAATAGTTTCATCTGATAAATATACCTTAGTTTCCAGCTTTTTATTTTCTTTGACATCCAACTCATTCATTCCTCCTGACTGTACACATCTTGTTTGCATCCCATGTACCTTTTGATGGGGTACAATTTTGTCCTGGACTTTAAAAAAAAATTCTCTTGAACTTGATTCAGTGGAAATGTTCGAAAGCAGCAGAGTAAAACGATTATCCTGCAGGGTCTTTTTTCCTTTCTCTCACACTCTTTTTTTTTTAAAATTAACAATTGTTTTTATGATATTTCTGGTTCAGTTTTATAGGCTGGCAAAATAACCTGATATTTCAATAACAGTCTGCTTGCCAAGTAATTATTATAGGCTTGGAGCTGTACATTTTGTTTCTTTGCAGGGTGGAGATCTGTTTTCAGATAATGGAAGGAGAGGGGAGGGAATCTCTTTTTTCCCCTCCCTGTACCCACCCAGCTCCCACCCTTAGAAATGTTCATTGGTGGGGCACGCTTTGCAATTTGGCATCTGTGGCAAGATTCAAAGCATCAAAGATCTTTGCTTTAAATATATCGGAACAAGATATTTTAATCAGTCATTTTCAAAACTGGGATACTGGGATTGGCTGTAGTTCAGCAATAGCCTACATGCTTTGTGTGCAAAGATCTTAAGTTCATTTTTCTACCCTTCCATAGAAGGCTGGGGGAAAATATAGTCTTTCTTGAAATCTGAATTTCAATTGCCAACATCTTTGTATTGGATGGCTGAATTGCCTGTCCTGCTGTAGCAGTGATTTTGCCTGTCTGGTTATATCCTGGTTTGTTTTATTCTTAGTTTGCTAGCATATTGCGCAAGGCCATCCCATTTGGGTACTTTATTTTAATGTAGTATATGAACACAAATAACGGGATGGTTCAATAGCCAGCTCATGTAGTAGTCAATCTATAGGAGATGACCAAGTGGAACCTGAGGGAGGGGTCAAATGCATCATAAGTCTTGAGTCTCTTTGTGCCCACAAGAGATCTAACTCCAGCCCATCTTGAATTCTGTTGACTCTTCTCTAGTGCCAATTTTCTTTGACCGTTAGCAGTTCAGATTCTTGCAAAGAGTTTTACCCTACAATAAACCTATATATTCATTTGAACTGCCTGGTCTCCTGCAGTTGGCACAATTTCTGGAATGTTTAGAACAGATGATTAGCAGGTTCCTGGAGACCATGTCATTCTGTGATCATTTAAGTGTCTGATGTGCACACAGCTCCGATGTCTTCCTCCCTGAATTTCTGTCTCGAACAAGGTGTGAGAATCAAGATGTACTTTCCATCCTTGTGCCCTCTGCAGTTTTCTATCTTCTGTCTCTCCAAATTCAAGGTTGTTTCAGTTTAGCATTTCAACTGATTGGGCTTTATCTTTTTCAATAGGGATGCAAATTGTAATAGATCTAAAGGTTACCAGGGGACAGCAACATAATTATAATAGCTGCAGGTCTCGCCCATCTCCAGATGAAGCTGTCAGTTTATCAATTGCCACAAAGCATCTCCAGCCCAATTTTTATTCGTTTGCAACTGCTTCCTGTTGCTTGAGATAAATGAAGCCACCCACTCTCCATTGTTTTCCTGTTCTCCTTTTGGAAATGCTGGACACCAATTTGGGCTGTCACTTCATCCTAGTGCCTCTTTTTTGTTTAAAAAAGAAAGCACAAGCTCAATTTACCAAGATATCTTGACATTTACTACTTTTTTTAAAAATTTCCATCCATCTTCCAGTTTATTCCTGTCCCTGGCATTAGAATTGGGCAGGAAATTAATATGCCACTTTTAATTAATAAAATTTAAGCTATCCAGCACAGGTCCTCTCAAAGTCTGCAGGACTGAACTGCCTATTGCAAGCTTGGGAAGGCAAAATGAGGTGCTAAGCCCAGAATGAGTTTTGACAGCATGCCACTTAGCTGGAGCAAATCTGAACAGGCTATTTTTTTTAAAAAAAAAAATCATCAGGTCGCTCTTGGCCCTCTGGAGATTTCCTGACTCAGAGTTTTCATACCCCAATTTAAGATATGGGAAATAAGCCCTAAGTGGGTTAGCTTCTCAGCTTCTTCTCTTTCCAGGGATATTTCTTCTCCTTCTTCTCCAGTACATCATTGCCGGCTTATTTAGGGACTATGGGATGAGTGGGTGTCCAAATCTACAAGATGACGGATTTGTTGTTGCAAATAAAATCTTGCCCTTTTGAACATACATGGTCTGCAGTGCAGAATTCAGAATAGTGCTGGAAGGGACCTTGGAGGTTTCTAGTCAACCCTCTGTTCAAGCAGGAGAACCTACGCCATTTCAGACAAGTGGCTGTCCAGTCTCTTCTTAAAAACCTCCAGTAATGAAGCACCTACAACTTCTAATGGCAAGCTATTCCACTGGTTAATTGTTCTCACTGTCAGGAAATCTCTCCTTAGTTCTGGGTTGGTTTTCTCCTTGATTAGTTCCCATCCATTGCAAGTTCCTCTTTAATTCCAGGTTGCTTCTCCTTGATCTTGCACTTTATCAGTGGTTCCCAACCTTTTCTTTATCATGGACCCCCTTTAAATACCTTTTGTGGTCACGCATCATGGCTACGGACCCCCACAACATAACTCAAGATTTAAATCATAACATTTCTTCAAGCCTTCGCTTGTCCTGTGATGACATGATGGAAGTGAAAATAGTTTAAGTTTTGGCATTCACATTTCATTTTGTCCCTCCTTCGTCATCCTTTTTAAAAATGATTCTATTCCACTACTTCTTTGATATTAGTGTAACTCTTGTCCCACATCGAGTTGTTCAATGGCAAGTTGGCCATGGTGGCCAGGGTGAACTGGCTGCATCAAGTTGGCCATGGCAAGTTGGCTGCATTGAGTTGTCATAGACCCTGCCAAGAAAACTGCAGGGACTTGTCCATCCAATCTCCAAGAATCGGTTATAACTGAAATAAACAAATAAAACTTGATAACATATAATATCTGATGTATCACTAACATCTGTTGAAACATGTATCTTTTCCTATCTATTAGTCAAACACATTGGTTTGTCCAAGCACAATTGTGGACAGTGAGGGCAATAAAGAACAATAATTAGCAGATAAAGAAAGCAAATAGCACTGACAAATGCAATTTTAGGATCCATTTATTTTTCTACACTCAAGTTTCTGGTTAATATTAAAAGGAGAAAACATTTAAAGCAATTTTGTCACAAACAAACTAATTCCGCCAAAGTAATTCATGAGCTTCCAGGATTTTGATCTGGAATCTGTAATTTATCTTGCTTCCTTACTCTGCAGCCCTCGGCTTAAAATTGTCAATATTGACATTTCTTTGGTCTAGTAATATGTAAAGCAAACTGGTGAGGAAGCAACAAGTTCTATTAATACTGCTGACATATGTTATTGATTTTAAAATGCAATAAATTATATTAAAAATCGAATTAGTGATTCTGAATTAGACTACCAACAAAATAAGAATTTCTGGGGACTTCTGGGGAAGAAATGGTGAACTGAATATGGCCCCACAAAAAGCAGAGGGAACAATCACAGGAAAATGAAGATTCAATAAGTGGACTTGCACTTCATAATTCCTTTCTGGACAAGGAGATGACCTACAAGTGCTCCATACTATTGCTTCTGCAAAAAGACCACAAGACAGCAATATCTGGTAAATTTAGAGCTCTGGAAAATGAAGAAATGAACCATCTTATTTAAACCATGGTTGCGTTCTTTAAAAGGGTACTGGGTTAAAAGGATACTTCCTTTTATAATCACTTTTGGAATTTGTTAATTGCTTTTCAGCTATTAGGAACCTTTGGATTGTTAACTTGTACAACAATTTTTATTATAGTAAATTTTAATCTTTCATAAAATTAGTATAAAACATGTGAAAAATCACCATTGGGCTTCTCCCAGGGGCAATTTAATTGTCGGAAAAAAAGAATCTCCTTGTTAAGAGTTAGTGGATTTTCAGCTAGTTCATGGAGGAGTGGGCAGAAAGAGCGATATTTCTCCAATGTGATAATCTTGAAATAAAAAGAGTTTGGCAAGTTGGAACAGTGGGTAAATTAACAGAACAAAGGGTTCTGTATCAGAGCATCACACTTCATAGAATTTCCTTTCCAGGTAAAAATGTGAAGAAAAGTACTGAAATAGAAATCCAGAGAGAAATAATAATTTTAAAACTACCAATTGTGTTCTGTAGAGAGCAGATTTCATTATGGATTGTTCTGCTATTGAATTTATTTTAAAAGGCAAACTGATGTTAGAAAAACGAAACCTCCCAACTGATTGCAAATAATAATGCTTGCTTACTTACATCATGTGCTTTTTTTCAGTGATTTCAACCTGTTTGCATGATGTAAGCAAAATACTAAGGAATAATAAAACAGAGAAACAGATTGTTATTTTATTTAAAATACTGTAGCCTTAAGGGAGAAAAAAGTTTGACTGACTATGGATTACAAATACACTTAAATAAAGTAAACTTGCAGGATCAATAGCTAATAAAGAGGCACTGTTATCCGTATAGTCTGAAACATGGATGGTTAATGTAACATGCATGGAAATTCCATTTAGAATGAACCAGAAATCCTGCCCAACCCAAATTTACTTTTTAGAATCTTTTAATTAAACAAAGAACATTAAGTGGGAAATTGGCTTGCTGCAGAACAAAGTGTCCAACTTAATTACCATCTATATTTCCAAGAATGCTTGGAACTTATACAGGTCATATATAAAAGAAAAGTTGTAAACAACTTCAATAATAAAAGTGAACCACCTGCCCAGAAAAAGAGGCAATAGTGACAAACAAAGGTGAGTAGTGGAGATGGGAAGTTTGTTGGGGGGGAGTTAAGACAGTGAGCAACCTCCCCAGTTTGCTCTTTTGTGGATGACATTCTGTTTTGCTCCTGCTGTTGCCTCCAAGTTGTCCATTCGGTCAATACACTCTCTAGGCAAATCTTATTGTGAAAGAACCTATGGTTTTGAAGGCCTCAGATGACCAAAATTAAGGGTTTGGGCAACCGTTCTTTTCTTGTAGAATAAATCTTGTATGTTCTTGTAGGAAAATTGGAAGATATGGAGAAACCTGGTCCATAGAATCTCCAAGAGTGGGACGCAACTGAATGGAAAACCTAGCATCCTCAAGGAGCTCTCTGGGGTCCTGGCTATTAGAGCTACTGAGTGCTTTGGATTTGATAGCCAAAAGGTGCTTTGGACTCACAATGGGACAACTCACCGCAGCCAACTTGCCGAGGCCAACTTGCCATAGTCAGCTCATCACGGACAAGTCAGCATGGCCAACTCACCAAGGGACAACTTGCTGCAGGACAATTGAGCAATTCAATTTAGTTATTTAAATTAATTTTAAAAATGATTTTAACTTTTGTCATTCACATTTCATTTTATGACTCCTTTGGCATTCTTTCTTTAATGATTCTATTCCACTATTTCTTCAATAATAGTGTTACTCTTGTCCCGCAGCGAATTGTCCCTTGGCAAGTTGGCCATGGTGAGTTGTTCTGTGGTGAGTTGGCTGTGATGATTTGGCCACAACCAGTTGGCTGTGGCGAGTTGGCTGTGGTGAGTTGTCCCATTGTGAGTTCAAAGCACCTTTTGGCTATCAAATCCAAAGCACTTGGTAGCTCCTTTTGGACTACAAGCATAAACCTTAAAACAGCAATGTGTTTTCCTCGTGTTTGATCTCCTGTGGGATCAAGTCTGAAGCACTCTACAGCTATCTGAATGTTGTTTTCTTCTACAAGGGACCAGGCCTCTTCATGCTGTTTTCTTATTCTGAGAGTACCAATCTACAGGGGTTTTCCTTGGGGGATTAAGCTACACAAGGACTGAAACATTATTAGATGGGTTCAGTTATATTTGGAAATGGAACCTGAAGAGATTTGATTCTTATTCAATGAATCTGTTGCAGGATCTTGGTGCATTTATGTGTAATCCAAACAATTCTAACACTTCAGGCCTTTTTGTTTAAAAAGACAAATTGTTAGAATTTTGTTAGAGAAAGAAGGTAAAGGGAGAAGAGAGATTCTAATCATTATTTCAAATGTGTTTACTGATATATTCATTCAAAAGACTATAATTTTATCTTAGAGAAAGTATTTACCAGAGAAACTATTGCAATTGAGACTGTCTGGGGGTGGGAAGCTGATTTATGAGTAACAGTGGTTAACATTTCAATGACATGCTTGTTACTATTCAAAATAACCAGTTATGGCTTCTTTAGATATAAAGGATGCTCACACAAATTTCTATTTTCTTCCAAGAGCACCAAAATATGAGACAAAACTAAAATGAATTCTCTGCCTTTAAGCACTGTGAAAATTAATCTACATGTTTTAGATAACCTAATACAACTTATCACAAGGGGTAAATTACATCCCTGTGGGGCTGCAAAAACCATTCTGATTACTGTATATGGCTGAAAACTAATCATGTGGTTTTATTTAGTTTTATTTATTTATTAAATTTGTTTGTCAGCCATCTTGCCATAAGAATTAATGGTTTTGCACTAAATTGAGGCAGGGTTTATATAAAGTAATCTGTAATGTAAAACCATGAAATAGTCACTTTAAATGTCAAGGGAAAGAACCCCAAATCTCCCCTTCAAAATATAAGACCATGGGAAAAATGAAATCTTGGGATTTCTTTATTATGACATTACACAATTATCTCTTTGAATCATCAACTGCAATCTCAAATCTCCTCAGAGCAAATGAGTGGATTCTTGAAACTGGATCCCTCTTCATTTCTCCATATTGACTCCTGCTGGTGGATTCTGCAGACTTTGATTGACACAGGTCTGTGGGGCAAAAGGTGTAAGAACCAATTTCTACAGAAATTTGACTTTAATTAAGAATTTGTGTAGCCAGCTGGAAAATTAAGAGCTGTATTTGCTTTGGATTTATCAAAGCAGAAAGTCTTTGTACAATACCTGCACACAAGCAGGCAAACTTGAAATAAATGATACATCGGGTGAAGTTCTTCTCTTTTGAGTAGGATAAAGGCCCAACAATAAATACAGCATCTTGTCCATGATATAGTAGGAAGTGAGGAACAATTGTTTGTCATAACACTCAAGCAGTCTGGATTTTTAATTAATGTGTGAACTGACTGTGACAAATGGTGGTTTGCTTCCATTTGTATCTTTCCAACCCCAGAATTGATGAGCATGCTCTTTGGTTAAATAGAAGCTCCTGGTTCATATTTGAAGCCATGACACCTTGCTACCATGGAGATGTCATTTAAAATAATAGGAAGATTCTCATACCTTAGAAGCTTACCGCTCCATGGAGCCGAGCTGAATAGAGAAGAAAATTGCCCATTTGATTATTCTTTTCTTCTATTTTTTAATGCTACCACTGTACTTCAGATTAGACCAGTTTTACCAGCCTTTATTTTGGTTAACTGCATTGTTTCCCCCAGAATGAGCTCTTGGAGAGTAGCAAATGATAAATGGGGTTGGAGCAAACAATGAATGAGGCCATGGCTAAAAATAGAGGGGGCAAACATTCTTTCTAATATTCACTTTTTTCTGACACCCCTTTCTCAAAATCTATGTCTCTCCCTCCTTTTCTAAAGAAGATATAGATAGTCCTTGATTTACCATTATTCATTTAGCAACTGTTCAAAAGTTGCAATGGCACTGAAAAAAAGTGACTTATAACTGGTCCTTACCCTTTCAAATTCAGGTGTTTGGCAGCCAGTGGTATTTATGATGTTTGCAATATTCCGGGTGATGTGATCACTATTTGCAATCTTCCCAGCAGACAAAGAAAGTCAGTGGATTCACTTAACAAAGATAAACATTGTCCCTTTATTTGAAGCTCTTCCTCTATTTTAAACCTGCCTCTGCTTTATTTTTTAACAAAAATGTTACATCTAAAATATATGAAGAATGGTTTCAGGAATTGGGTATGCCAAGTTTAATGAAAAGAAGGACTGGGGTGACATGATAGAAGTAGGGTACTGATATTGAGGGGCTGCCACAAGGAAGAAGGGGTTAAGCTATTCTACAAAGCACCTGAAGACAGGACAAGAAGCAATGGATGGAAAGTTAATCAAGGAGAAAACCAACCTAGAACTAAAGAGAAATTTCCTGACAGAAGAGTTAATCAGAGGAAATGGCTTGCCTCCACAAGTTATGGATGTTCCATCGCTGGAGGTTTTTAAGAAGAGATTGGACAATCAGTTTTCTGAAATGGTACAGGGTTTCCTGCTTTGGCGGGGGGGGGGGTTGGACTAGAACAGTGATCCCCAACCTTTTTTATGCCATGGCCCGGTACCGGCATCAGCTGGGCGCCGCGGCCCGGTACCGGCATCAACTGGGCGCCGCCATCTTTTTTTGATGAAAAAGTGCTTCCGGTGACATCACCGGAAGCACTTTTTCATCAAAAGATGGTGGCGCCAGCACTTCCGGCGAGCTTTTCTGGAAAGCTCACCGGAGCGCTGGCGCCGCCATCTTTTTTTGATGAAAAAGTGCTTCCGGTGAGCTTTCTACCCAGAAAAGCTCACTGGAAGCACTTTTTTATCAAAAAAAGATGGCGGCGCCCAGCAACCAGCGGCCCGGTAAGACTTGTTCCGCAGACCGGTACCGGTCCGCGGACCGGTGGTTGGGGACCCCTGGACTAGTAGACCTTCAAGGTCCTTTCCAACTCTTGTTATTCTGTTATTTTGTTTATCTTGCTAGAAAACTGATGTTCTTGATGTCTTATAACCACTGCTGTACCTAGATCTTCTTGGGATACCCAAATTTTTACCTTTTTATGTACCACATGATACTAAATGAGATTAAAAGGGCCTGCTGGCATTAAACTGATTTTAAATCTTTTTAAAAAATCAATGGAGCTTTTTAATACAATTGTTCATCTTGAATTAGTATGGTAATCTCTTGAGGAAGTTGCTGATTTGCGTGCCCACAAGAAACTTACCTTCATAAAGGGGATTATCATACATTATGGGAAGAGAATAAAATACTTTTTAACAATTTGTTTCATCATCCAGTTCTAAAACCAGAAAATAGGAGAAAAATTACAAAAAAGGATGGTTTTTACCTAAAAGTTTACCTTGAGTGAATCACTGGAAATTATTCAGTGTGATAGTTTCTCATACAGAAGATAGAATAAGTCTGGTACTACCCTTTAAGAGATGGTGTCTAGTGCTCAGCAATAAGTCACTAGTCTGGGACATATATGTATTTATTTTTTTACATTTGGATTTTGCCACCATCAAAATAACTCTCAGGAGACAGGTTGAGATCTTTTTCTCAGATGGAAATGAAATGTGAATTAGAGTGAAGTTAAAAACTCCTGATATTCAAGGGCAAACTATGGTAAGCTTAAAAAAATCTTCCATGGTCCAGATGATATGGGGCCAAGTATTCTTTTCATAACTTGAAGGAACATTTGCCTCCAAAGTTTATTCAATCAAAACAAATTAAGCAGGTGCCATGAGCCAACAGGTCATTTGATCCCGTGGAATAAACAGATGGATGAGTACACAGTGCCTCTCTTCCTGGTTCATTCTGAGAGTTTGCACAAGCTGGCTACAGAATCCAGCAAAGCAATTAGTTTGACTCTGGTCTGGCTGTTAGTCAGATCTCAAGGTGTCTATCCAGAGAAGAAGAGGACTTTCCCTGAGAGCTTGTGTACGATCCAGAAGTTTGTGTCACGGAATTAATCAATGGAATATAAGCATGTCAGGATTTAGAACAAGAAACATGATGGATGGGATCCCTAATAACTTTCCCTAAAAGCTTTTAATGTGATAAAGAAAATAAAAAAGATTAAATATTCTCAAGAATAATCCCATTAGCTGAATTTAATTTTACTGAAATTGATATCTAAATAGCATTAAATCAACCTTAGGCTTTTTTTTTTTGTCCTAGACCCACCTTATTATCCTGTTATTTTCTTATTTTGTAAGTCCTTCCATGTGGCTGGAAAAATGTTGCACAACTTGTTGAGGTGCTAAATATTTCAAAAGATAGGAATAGCTGATTGATTCTTTAAAAAAAAATCAGTACCTAGCTGGAATGGATCCTGTTTTGGAAAAAATCAAGTTGCAGTTGGTGTCCTGTTGCAGAATGGAAATAGGTGGAACTTGGGTTTAGCCACATAGTTACCACCATCAGCTGCCCAGAATGTGATTAGTTGGAACTGATGGATATGTCTAGTTTAGCTGCAATATTTCAAAAAATTGTACCAGGACAAAATTTTCACATCAAATTGTGTTCAGTATCAAATTCAGGGGTAGGATCTGACAGGGTTAACTACCATTTCGGTCATTTACGAGGTTCGGTGATTTACGATGTCCTTCCCTGCACGCTGCCGGTGCGCGCCTGTAAATCGTCATCAGCATGCTGCGTGTAGAGAAGCAGCCTTTCAAAAAGCCCGTTTTCCTGCTTTTTTAAATGCAGCTGTGCCTCGCATGGTAGCTGAAGTTGAAAAAATCAGGAAATAAAGGTCAGGTAAGAGCCCAGGTGGGCGGGGGGGCAAAAACATCAGCAGACATAGAACCGGTTCTATGTCTGCTACTCTCCAGAGCTACAGAGGTGGACAGAACTGGTAGAAACCCACCCCTGATCAAATTCAATGCGTTTCAAACAGCTGAGTACCAAACTACCACTGTATATACAGATACAGGTAGTCCTCGACTTACAATCATAATTGAGCGCAAGAGGTGTGTTATTAAGTGAGACATTTGTTAAGTGAGTTTTGCCCCATTTTACGACTTTTCTTGGCACATTTGTTAAGAGAATCGCTGCAGTTGTTAAATCAGGAAAATGGCTGTTAAGTGAATCTGGCTTCTCCATTGCCTTCGCTTGTCACTTAAGGGGATCATGTGTCACTGCAACTGTCATAAAAATGAGTCAGTTTGCCAAGCATCCAAATTTTATTCATGTATCCGTGGGGATGCTACTACGGTTATTAATGTGAAAAATGGTTGTAAGTCGCTTCTTTCAGTGTGTCAGGATTCCAGCAATTACCCCCATTTAAATCATGAGTCTTGAGCCAAACTTCCAAAACTTAAAAATGATTTATTATGAGTTTAAACTGTCTGGCACTGCCTGGATGTAGCCAACTCTGAGGCACATAATTCATTGTCACCCTTGATCATGGTTTTCCCCCCACCCCCTCGGTGTATCGTAATTCATATTCTCCAATGAGACACATCCATAACCAAGAGCCATCAAACATGCTCTCCAGTTAGAATTTTGCATGTCAGAAACTTCAGTCACCTAGTTACTATCTTTGAAAATATCTATGGAATGCAGTTTTGGTTTGCAAGCTAATGCACTGCTCCCCCCTCCCTTTCTGTTGGCAACTCTAAAAAAACCATAAATATTTTATGAGTTGACACAGTGAATGTTGACTTCTGTTGTAAATTGAGGACTACCTGTAATGAAAGAGTTGGTCAATGAGCCTATCCTTGCATGATGTCGATAAGCAAATGGAAAGGGCATGCGAGAAAACTTGACGTAGTTAACAAGCTGCTGGTCACCCAGTCAGCATACCAATGACTAGAGAAGGGAAATCACTTGTATAAGTTTGATATTATATTAGCCTTAATATCATACATCATCATTTGAGTTCTGTTGCTTTTTCATCTCTGGCTCAACAGGATGAAAAAGAGTGGTCACCCATCAGCCTCTTTGCTTTGTCTGCCATATATTAGTGGTTGGTGATGCATGGCATGTATTCTGTAATTCATTGAGATAATGGCCAATAAACATTTACTTCGGAAGTGCTTCACACCAAAGAGAAAGGCCATGGGAGTGAGAGAGTTCTGTGACTGTCAACTTCAATCGGTATAAATTACAGACTGTGTGCTAAGGATAAATTCCAACTAGAGCCTGAACAGTAATATCTTTTATATGACATCCAAAATGGTAAGTCATTGTGCAGTCCTGAGAAAATTACAGGTTAAATTATTTACAGTTCTCTCCAAGAGATTTTCAGCTGACACTACATACAGTTATAATGGGTAGGGGAGAGACAGAGAGAAAGAAAGAGAGACCCTAAATGGAAGTGTTATTATCTGATGATGAAAGCTTTGATAGATTTGGTATTGGAATAAAATGCAATGAAGAAAAAAAAATATTGCGTGAGCCCAAACTGGCATTTGTGAACTATTAACTCTAAAGGCACTGAAGACCAGGTTTTACCAGCCGGCCTGGGGAGCCCCGAGTGGGATGGAGCCCAGTAAATGGCTCGTGTGATCTGCTGTCGGCAGGGGTGGGATGGGAGGTGGGGCTGTGATTGTGTTATATTGTATTATATTAATTTATTTGATTCTTTTTGTTAGTTTTATTGTTGTTTTATATTCTGTAAGCCACCTTGAATCACCATGGATGAACAGGCAGCAATATAAATTCAATAAATAAATAATTGTGTGACAGAGGTGGTGATACAAGCAGAACCTGGAGAGAACAACTGGGATCTCAGATGATGGGGTGGGCTTTGTGTAACCCACATAATTTGGCTGCAAATATGCTGAAACATGAACAAACCCAAAGACTGGGCTTGTGCAATATGCTAACGAACCAGAAAAAGGAACCTACAAACATAGAACAGAATCATAGAGTTGGAAGGGACCTTGGAATAGAATAGAATAGAACCGTGGTGGCGAACCTATGGCACGTGTGCCATAGGTGGCACGCAGAGCCATTTGTGCCACAGGCAAACTTACCTCACTGAGCATGCATGCGCCTCACAGCTGATTTTTCGGCTGGTTTGAGGCCTTTTTCGGCTGAATAATAGGCCAATTTCGTTACTTCCTGTAATACCAGAAGTGACAAAATGGGCCTATTATTCATCCTGCAAAGCCTGCAGAGGCTTTTTTCAAGCCTCTGGGAGGCCAAAAACCAGCTGTGAGATACAGTGCAGGTAAGGGGGGGGGGATTGCGCACGCATGTGCAGGGGTTGTGAGGGGGACATGCATTGCCTTCTGGGTACTGGCACACGCGCACATAATTTTTGGCACAGAAGCCCAAAAAGGTTAGCCACCACTGGAATAGAATAACAGAGTTGGAAGGAACATTGGAGGTCTTCTAGCCCAACCCCCTGCTTAGGCAGAAAACCCTACACCTCTTCAGACAGAAGGTTATCCAACATCTTCTTAAAAACTTCCAGTGTTGGAACATTTACAACTTCTGGAGGCAAGTTGTTCCACTGATTAATTGTTCTCACTGTCAGGTCTTCTAGTCTAACTTCCTGCTCAAGCAGGAGATCCTACACCCTTTCAGGTAAATGGTTGTCCAGTCCCTAGGTAGAGGCAGATATTTTTCTCTTTGGGCACACCGAGAATATATCTGCTGAACAAAACTCCGCATTGGCAACAGGAAGGGCATCCGGCCACTAAAGCACTCTGCTAGCTCTATTCAGTTGCTCAGACTCCACAAGGGATTATGGGGTCGTTAATGAAGATGATGATTCTGCCTTAAGATAAAAAAGCAACATGTATGGTTTGATTTTAAAGACTTCCCAACTACAGGGACCCTATCAAAGCAGGATCCCACTCCTGAACATGACCTTATGTCTAGCTGATGCTTCAAGGATAGTTGAAAATTGTTGTTTTATTTTTTAATCAGCCTATCAGAGCTTAAACCACTAATGACAGGCTAGTCTATTTGTGTTGTCCAAACTCAGCTGGCACTGTTAATTTCTGCAGTTTGATGGAATTTTTCCTAAGAGTGTTTTGCTTGAATAGTTTGTACTTGTTATTCTTAACTAACCTTGAATTACATCTAATGACTTAATCCTTAATACTCTTTCATTTGGTTTTGTTGATTTGTTTTCTATGATAATTTACCCATATTTTGTAATAGGGCTACAATGAATAACTTCAATTAGTTATTGATTGCTTTGTTTATATTTACCCTAGACAATTTAACCGTGGATGTTTTTGCTGTGAGTCGGAATTGATTTGATGATGTGTAAGTAGAACAAATGTATAGATTTCTATATATTCAACATAATATGTTCATGAAAATGTAGGGTGTTTTCCTAATGCTTTCCTAAGCATTACTATTAATCATGTGTGGTTGAATTATCCAAGCATGTACTAAACACAAGCATACAGTTTGCTTCATTGCAAAATAATCTGCTAACATGATGCTTGCAGTTTTCTTAAGATTTATCAAAGGACCATTTTTCCCCAGTTCCTGCTTTTATGCTGCAAAGAAGGTGGGAAAATGCCTTATGAAATCTTTCTTTTCACTACCTCAGATCATCCATTTTATTATTTATTACATGTCATCTGTTCCCCATTGTTCCAGGATGTGTGTAAACTTTAAAGAAATAGATTGCGGTGGCTAAACAAAACAAAACTCCAAAAGACAGCAGCCACTATACAAACAGATAAATGGCAGAGAAGGATAATAGACGTTAGCCATTTTATAAGGTGTAACCCAAGCTGCTTGCCAAATATATATCCCTAAACACGATTTCTGGGATGGGAAAAGGAAAGTGTCTCAAATTCATTTCACCTAGCTTCCTGGCCTAATGAGATGCTGGCCAAGGGTAAAGCAGAGCAACTATAAATTACTGTTCCAAGTAACTACTGTTCCAAGTGATAAACCATAAATCTGCCCATAGTCTTAAGCCAGGTAGTTGCAACATCCCAGGTTCCAGAAAGCAATTCATATCCAACATTAAGGTGCACAGGGTGAAATCCAACCAACAATCAAGCCCAGTCATCAATGATAACATACAAATAGGGATAACATACAAATAGGAAAGAGATCTTCAGTGCTGTGGTGACCCGGGGCATGGCACAAAAGCAACAAAGTCACAAAAGTAGGTAAAGTCCCTTTAATTCCTCCAACTTGGCCCCCAATTTCCAGTTATCATAAGCTGGAGAAAAAACTCTCCCAAGAACAGTTTTTAAAGGGAAGAAATTCAATCCGAACCCAAAGTACATATAAATTATAAATAAAAACCAACACAAACCACGCTGCAGCAATTAACGAGACAGGGCAGAATAAGGAATTGCAGACTTCAAAAGATAACAAAACACAAACAGTTGGGAGGACACCAGAATCCAAATAAGACTTGACAAGCAAAGATAATTCACACTTTGCTTCCAGCAAGGTGCTGTGCATGGTTGTGCAAACACCCTTTTTAAATCCTGTTTTCCCAGCTGCAGCTAATGAAGGGAATCAGGGCCCTTTTCTCCCGCCGTAACCCATATAACTCACATTGCCCCTTTCTTCATTCCCCCCTGCGTGCCTTAGGATGAAGAGGGGATGGCCCTGTGTCTTCCTCTGAATGCCCAGCCAGACTGTGCCCTTCCCCCAGTTTCTTCCACAGCCACCAGAGCCACACTACCATTCCCTGTCAGCTGCCCGACCTCCCCCTCGGAATCAGATTCCAAAAGGGGCAAGACAAGTGCTAAGGTAAGACTGCACACCTCAGCTATTCTAGCAGAATATCAAGCTTCTGATTACCTCGGGCATTTATATATTCCCCCTACTGCAACTGAGACTCCATGTACTGGATTTATTTATTTATAGAACTTATATGGCCAACTATTTCACATAATAGCAATAGCACTTAGATTTATATACCACTTCACAGTGCTTTACAGATCTCTCTAAGCAGTTTACAGAGTCAGCCTCTTGCCCTCAACAATCTGGGTCTTCATTTTACCAACCTTGGAGGCATGGAAGACTTGAGCTGGTCAGGAGTGAACTGCCGAACTGCTGGCAGCCGACAATCAGGAGAAGTAGCCTGCAGTACTGCATTCTAACCATCTGCACCATCATAGTTCTAGGCAGCTGACAACAACCAATACAAACCATGTATTTATTAATCAAATTTAGATGGCCACTCATCTCGCCAAAGGTGACACTGGGCAGTGCAAAGCAAATGGATAAAACCACATATAACACCCCCCTCAAAATATAGAAAATTTATAAATTTTGCATTAAAAACTAAATATTATAAAAACAAAGGTACAACCTGTTCTATCGCCAGGACAAAGCAGACTCGAAGACCGGAGTTGAATTCAGCTCTTTATTAGCAACCAGTAACTTCAACTAAAGTCGAGCCACGGCAGCCCTTTTTATAGCGGCTGCTTGCGGCTCGCAACCAATGGCATTTATTTAAACTTCCCGCCGCTTAGGCGGCCAATCCAAAACTGTCGTTATTAACCAATCATTACGTTGCATTAACTAACCAATAGGAATGTAGTCTTAGAAGTCTGTATTTGAATACACTACACCCCTCCCCTCTTGGTTCGCTCCAACATTACGTGACGTAATCGCGCAGGTAGGCGGGGCTTTTGTGAGTCCTAGTTGACCTGCGCAGTTCAGTCCCTGTGTTGGTCTCCACCGGTTTGGACAGGCCTGCTGTCCTCCCCATTCTTCTCCTAGGAACCTCCTGGAAGGGTGCCTCAGCCATGCTGCACCTGCCGTGCCTTGTTGGGTTGATGGGGCTCTCGCCGCGCCTTGGATTGGTTGGATGGTCGGCGTGGTCTCCCTGCATTGTGTGCGGGCAGGTAGAGTCAGCTTGGCTGCTTCTTTCCTGGGGTTCCTTCAGTTCTCTTTTCTCGAAGTCTTCTAATCGTAAGTGACTTTTATTTTTTTCTTGGTTCTCTGTTTCTGGTTGGTGGTTTGTAACTGGATGATTTTCATTTTCTTTATTATTTAAGGGTCTTCCCCCCTGGATTTTTTATTATTATCTGGGGGTGCTTGGGAAAATGTTTGTTCCATGTTTCAGGGAACGTCGGTGTCTCGTTCGATGTGTCGCAATCGTAGTTGATCGATGTGTCGTTTCCATGATCTGCCATCAGCTGTTTCTAGCCGGTATGAATGAGGGCCAGTGATTTGTGTGATTGTTGCCGGTAGCCACAATGGTTCTCCGGTAAGATTTTTTGCATATACTAAGTCGCCTGGTAAGAAAGAGTGGTACTTACTGTAAGAGTCTGGTGGCTTTTTGGGGTTGTAAGTGGGGTGCAGTCTATCCAAGTAGGAACGCAACTTTCTTCCCATCAACAGTTCAGCCGGGCTCTCGTTTGTTGCCGTGCATGGTGTTATATGCTGGATGGTGAGCATGGTGTTGACTTTTTCTTGCATGTCATTTCCGTCAAGCTTTTCCAATGCTTCCTTCGTGTAACGAACCATGCGTTCCGCTCTTCCGTTCGCCGCCGGATGAGCTGGCGCTGTCAAGGCGTGTCTTATTCCATGTTCTGCTAGGAATTGTTCAAAAGCCAAGGCTGTAAACTGTGGCCCATTGTCCGATACTACTACATCTGGTAGACCGTGGGTGGCGAAAAGTTTTTTAAGTTGTTTGGTGACAGCTTCAGTTGTTGTTGAATTCATGATGACGACTTCCAACCAGTTGGAATAGACATCCACAATGATTAGGTAAGTATATCCTTTTATGGGGCCGGCGAAGTCCATATGGATTCTTGACCAGGGGCCTCTGGGTGTCTCCCAGTCAAGAACTGATGCTGAAGGGGGGGGTCTGGATGATTGGCATTTGTTACATGTTTTAACCCAGGTTTCAATGTCTTTATCTATACCTGGCCACCAAACGTAGCTTCTGGCCAGGGACTTTATCTTTACCATGCCCGGGTGTCCTTCGTGAAACAAGTTTAGCATGTTTTCTTGTAATTTTTGTGGGACAACCACCCGGTCTCCCCACAAAATGCACCCTTTTTCAATCGATAATTCAGTTTGCCGGTTTTTAAAAGGTTTAAAAGTCTCGGTTTTTATGTTTTCCGGCCAACCCCGTCCCACCCAGTTCAATATTCGGGCCATCAGTGCATCTTTAGCCATTTCTCTTGCGATGTCCGATGCGGTGATGGGCCAATTTGGGATCGTTTCAATTTGTAGGTTCTGCGTGGTGGGAGCTGGATCGTCATCGTGACCCGGTAGTGGTGAGCGGCTTAATGAGTCTGCGTGGGATATGGCTTTCCCTGGGTGATAAATGAGTTTGTAATTGTAGGCTGCAAGAAATTCTGACCATCTTGTCATTCTTGGGGACAGGATATTGGGGATGGCCCTGTCTCCGGCTAGGATTCCCAATAGCGGTTTGTGGTCAGTAATTAAAGAAAATGTCCTACCGTATAGGTATTTGTGGAAACGTTTCACCCCCGAGATGGCTGCCAAGGCTTCCCTGTCCAGTTGGCTGTAGTTCCTTTCAGTCTTGGACAGCGTCTTGGAATAAAAGGCGATCGGTGCTTCTCTGCCATCTGGTAGTGTATGGCTGAGTATTGCGCCTATGCCAAAGGGTGAAGCATCGCAGGTGACAGTTAGAGGTAGTGTGTCACTGTATTGGATCAATACAGATTTTGATGTGATTAAGTCTTTAATTTTTTGGAATGCTGTTTCCTCTTGGTGGCCCCATTTCCAATTGTCTTTTTTATTGAGGAGTCTATGCAGTGGTTCCGCTACTGTTGCCTTCTGTGGCAGAAAGACATGATAAAAATTAATGAGTCCCAAAAATGCTTGTAAGTCTGTTTTGTTTTTGGGTCTGGGAGCTTCCTTTATCGCTCGTATGTTTTTGTGTGTGGTGTGGATTCCTGCTTCATCAATAAGGTGCCCCAGGAACTCGACCCGGTTTGTGGCAAGTTGGCATTTTTCTTTTTTAACTTTGAGTCCTGCTTCTCTAAATTTTGCCAAAACTGCCCTTAAACGGTCTTTTAGTTGTTTTTTGTTTTCGGCTGATATTAGTACATCATCGAAGTAGGGTACCACCCCTTTTAATCATTGGAGGAGGCGTTCCATTAGGCTCTGGAAAACGCCAGGGGCCACGCTGACACCGAATTGTAATCTATTGCATTTAAAAGCTCCTCTATGCGTTACGATGGTTTGCGCCTCTGCTGTCTCAGGATCAATGGGTAATTGTTGATATGCCTGTGCGAGGTCGAGCTTCGCAAAAATCCTTCCTCTCCCCAATGAATGCAACAGGTGTTGGACTACCGGAACGGGATATGCGCTCTGTTGCAATGCATGGTTCAGGGTGGCCTTATAGTCACCACAGATGCGCACGGACCCATCAGGTTTTATAGGGGTCACAATTGGGGTTTCCCATCTGGTATGGTCAGTTGGCTCTAACACCCCTTGAGCGATGAGCTTGTTTAGTTGCTTGTCAATTTTTGGTCTTAGTGCAAATGGTACCCGTCTGGCTTTAAGCCTGATGGGGACTACGTTCGGGTTTAAGCTAAATGATATAGGGGTCCCACAGTACTTGCCTAAGGTCCCGTTGAATACGTCATGGAATTCCTCCATCAGATCTTTCTCCCAGTCCGTCATGGTGATGCTGTTGATCCCAGTCACTTTGATTCCGAGCGGTTCGAACCATTCTAACCCAAGCAGGCTGGGGCGGTCTCTGTCAACGATGGTTAATGGAAGAATCTCGGTGTGTTTTTTAAATTCCACTTTGAAATGTCCCAGTCCCACTACTGGTATCTTGTTACCCTGGTAGTCTTTGATGATCAGGCTTTGCTCTTCAAGTTCTCTACGTTTTATGTCTGGTATCAAACTTCTTATTGTGTTCCATGATACCATTGATAAATACAAACCGGAGTCTACTTCCATTTCACATGGCTCGCCTTCTATTAGGATGTTGATTCGAACCTTCTTAGTGTTTGTTGTTCTGGCCGTCCCAATAGTGATTGTCTGATGCATTTCTTCCTTTTCTTTGAGCCGTTGATTTCTACAGTCTCGGCTCCAGTGACTTCCGGCTGGCCTTTCTTTGTTTCTGGGGGGGGGGGGGTACTGCCGTGTCTCTTTGGACTATAGCTCTTTTTGTTTCGGCAGACCCTCGCAATGTGCCCCCGTTTTTCACAATGCCAGCATGTGGCATCCAAGAATCGACACTCAGACCTCGGGTGGTTTCCACCGCAACCCACACACATTTCAATTCGGGTTTTCTCCCTCGTCTCTCTCTCTGGTTCCTTTCTGAATATAGTCTGTTTACTTCCTCGTCTTCGTCTTCAGAATCAGTTGATGATTCGATGTCCTCATGGTGAGTGGTTGTGGCAGCGTGCTTTTGGGCTCCCTCTGTTTTCTTTTCTTTATTCAGGCTTGGACTGTTCATTGTATTCATCTGCTTCATTTTTGCTGCAGACTTCTTTGCGGCTTCAGTGGCAGTTTCTTCAGCAATGGCTTCGTTCGCGGTGATGTTGGGTTGGTTTAGCAGTTTGCTCTATAAGGTTGCGTCTCTTAGTCCAAGGACTATGCAATCCCTCATGGCTTCATCCATGTTGAGGAACTCGCATGCCCCCCCAATGTCTCTTAATGCTGCTACGAAGTCTCCAATACTCTCACCTTCTAGTTCAGGGGTGGGCAAACTACGGCCCGCGGGCCACATCCGGCCCGTTGGTCTGTCCAATGCGGCCCGCCCCTGAAAAAAAATCGCTGGGCGTGGCGTATTGCCCTGTGCCACGTGGCCCCCAAAGCTGCAAAACAGTGCGGAGCGATCTAGGGGTAGGAAAGAAAAGAAATTTGCAAAGGCCTCGGCTGGGAGTTCGAAATCACCTTCGAGTGCGACCTCTCCGAAGGTGAGTCCCCGCCGATCCCCCTTTTTTTTCCGGGGCTTCCAGGCTTAAACTTTGCAAAGGCAAAGCTTGCAGGCTGGAGCGTCTTCCCGCCGAGGAGCGTCTTCCACCCGGCGGGCGGGGCGGGCTGCTTGGAGCCACCTAAAGCTAGGCCGCTGCTGGTGGAGCCTTGCCCTGCCTTGGTGCCCCGTTTCCCGGCTCGGCGGTCCTGCTTGGGCGGCACTTTAAAAGCCTGCTCCCAGCACCCGAGCAACTTCCCAGCAACTTTCCGCTTCGTTTTAACTCGCGGGCGCTCGCGCCTGGCCCCGAGCCGCGCGGCGGAGGGGAAGCCCGGCGGGCGGGCGGGTAGGCAGGCTGCTTGGAGGAGGCGACACGCCGGCGCTCCGGGCTTCCCCTCCGCCGTGCGGCTCGGGCGGCGCGAGCGCCCGCGAGTTAAAACGAAGCCGAAAGTTGCTAGGAAGTTGCTCGGTTTTCCGGGGCTTCCAGGGCTTTGCAAAGGCAAAGTTTGCAGGCTGGAGCGTCTTCCCACTGAGGAGCGGGAAGGGTTCCGCCCAGCGGGCGGGGCGGGCTGCTTGGATCGGGCTGCTGTGCGGCTCGGGGCGAGGCGCGAGCGCCCACGAGTTAAAACGAAGCTGAAAGTTGCTGGGAAGTTGCTCGGATTTCCGGGGCTTCCAGGCTTAAACTTTGCTCGGGCGGCACTTTAAAAGCCTGCTCCCAGCACCCGAGCAACTTCCCAGCAACTTTCGGCTTCCTTTTAACTCGCGGGCGCTCGCGCCTGGCCCCGAGCCGTGCATCAGAGGGGAAGCCCGGCGGGCGGGCGGGCTGCTTGGAGGAGGCGACCCGGCGGTGCTCCGGCAGCAGCAACAGGCAGTTTCGCCTGGGCTCTGCTCAGGTGTCCGGCTGGGGCTGTCAGGAGTTGCTACCGCCGGCGCAGCTCCGTGCGGCTCCAGTCCCGCGTTGCCTTGGGAAGGAAAAGGCAAAACCAGGAGCCGCTGAGCCTGAGCCTCGGTGCCGCTGCTCCCGTTGCAAAGCACCGCCGCGGCTCTTCCTTTTTGCCTTTCCCTTCCCGAGGCAATGTGGGACTGGAGCCGCGCGGAGCCGCGCCGGCGGTAGCAACTCCTGACTCAGGGGGCCTCCGAGGGGAGGGAAAGGGGGAGAAGAGGGGGAAGGGTGGGGGGCGATTCCCAAAAAATCTTGTGCTGACCCGGCCCGTCTGTCAAATTTTAAAAGTCAATGCGGCCCCCGAGCCAAAAAATTTGCCCACCCCTGTTCTAGTTGGTCGCGCTTGTAGAACTTGTGTCTTCTAATGAGATTGGATACGACTGGTGCGTAATGGTTTCTCAGCATCCGATTAAGGTCTGGCCAGGCCTTCTGTTTAACGTCATTTGGTCTTGCTAATGCCTTGGCCATTTTGAAGATAGTCGGGCCGCAATGCATTAGGAATACGGCTCTCTTTCTGTGGTTGGTGATTCCTTGCAGTTCGTTGCTTTCTAAAAACATCAGGAATCTGTCAATGTATGACTCCCAGTCTTCTTCAGCTGAGTTGAACGGTGCGGGTGGCGAATTGTTGCCGGCCATCTCATCGGTCCTTCGGCTATCGTTGCCACGTGCTACGGTCTTTGTCCCTTCAATCCCATCCTCGTCGCCAGTGTTCTATCACCAGGACAAAGCAGACTCGAAGACCGGAGTTGAATTCAGCTCTTTATTAGCAACCAGTAACTTCAACTAAAGTCGAGCCACGGAGCCCTTTTTATAGTGGCTACTCACGGCTCGCAACCAATGGCATTTATTTAAACTTCCCGCCACTTAGACGGCCAATCCGAAACTGTCGTTATTAACCAATCGTTATGCTGCATTAACTAACCAATAGGAATGTAGTCTTAGAAGTCTGTATTTGAATACACTACACAACCCTTAGGCAAAAAGAAGATGAACATAGCTAGCTTAGCAATAAAGCCTCTATGTCACACAGAGTTTTAAAAGTAATAACCAACACCTTCAATACATCCAGAAAGTAACATAGAGCCCACGCAATAGTAGTGACTTTAGGTGAATTGTAGGCCACTGAGAACTGCAAGTGTGGCTCATTCTGGACTTTGAACATTGTCTGGAAAACATCATTTCTTAGTAAAACCTCATAAACTTGAATCAAAAATTGTAGGTGAATCTAGGACACTAGAAAAATTTAGGAGGAAATGGGTAGAGCACCAAATGCAAAAGAATGACTACACTAGACTAGTCCACCATTTCTTCCTGCATTCTTGAGAGTTGGAGACCTTATCTCAATCTAAGACAAATTCTCAGCCTCAGAACCAAAATTCTGCTTCTGAGTGAGTATTCATTGATAGTACTGAAGCTTGGCTCCTTAACCTGATCCTATTCTGAGGAAGAGGCCTCCTTAGCACGGCTGGAATTTACCATAGCAATAGTACTTAGATGTATATACCACTTTATAGTGCTTATACAGTCCTCTCTAAGCAGTTTACAGAGTCAGCCTCTTGCCCCCAACAATCTGGGTCCTCATTTTACCCACCTCGGAAGGATGAAAAACTGAGACAACCTCAAGCCTGGTGAGATTTGATCTGCCAAATTGCAGTCAACCAGCAGTCAGCAAAAGTAGGCTGCAGTATTGCACTCTAACCACTGTGCTACCAACTGCTCAAATGTTTATACATTTAGGTAACATATCATAAAACCCGCAACTTTGGAAGCTGAAAAAAGATGGAAGAAACAAACAGATGCAAAAAAAAAATGGATTTAAACTCTGTTCTTTTTCAGGTCAAGTTCTTCTCCTGGCATTCATGTATGGATGGAGCTCATGCCACATGTTTAACTGGGTCAGTTAAAGATAAAGTGACTATATTCACAGACAACACCGGTTGATATAAGCTTGGAGGTTATTTGGTAGCTGAATATGTTCTAAAAGCTCAGTTCATTTAATTGGCTCATGATTAACTATATAATGGGAATTCAGAAAAGAGATAAATGGGTTGAGGATGTTTTTTTGAAGAGAGCCATAGTCTTAAGACACTGATGATCCAGAATAATTTACATATTTCTTTTGGCACCAGTATAATTAATCAATGCCTTTTTGACTAGCAATACCTGAAATAATTATCTTGAAGCACAAGATAAGAGTTTCATTTAAAGGTACAAGAAAAATTCAGAAATAATAATAGGATACTGAAGTCTAGATATTTGGTTTTGTTTTGTTTTGTTTTTACAAAGATTACACGGCATCTAAATGACTTCCAATTAGAGGCCAGGTGAGTTTTCCTGGGGAGAAAGTTAGAAGCACTACTGTAAAATGTAACTCCTTTGCAAACCTTAAACTAGAAATTATCTCCTAAACCTTTGCAGGATTATATTAGATTTAAAAGGATAAGATGGTGTTTGTGATATCCTGAGATGAAGTGCATTTTGATTGACCGTTGTGGTTCCAAATTAGGCGGAAGGCTTTACAAGGGTATCACCACTAAGTAATTATAAAATAGAAATGTCATTACCATTGAATGAGATAATTCATCTGATTTATCAGGATGCCAGCCGCTTCACTGTCAGGACAGATAAGATAATGTAGCGGTGGAGAGAATCTGCATACATTAGATTGACAGAATTAGTCACCTTGAATTAAAATACAATTCCTTCAAAGAAGCAGTAAAGAGGAAGGGGAATTAGAGGTGAAGGTAATCACCAAACAGAGCTATCTTCAACCACACAACTAGAAAACAGGGACAGAAAAAACTACCATTGAATAAACGGGTCAATGGCCATGGGAATACTTGCATAAAAAGGACTTGGCATTTTAAAGACTAAGAATACAGGAGAAAGGGAGCTTGACCATACAGGTAGTCCTTGACTTACAAACACAATTGAGCCCAAAATTTCTCTTGTTGAGTGAGACATTTGTTAAATGAGCTTTGCCCCATGTTATGACCTTTCTTGCTACAGTTGTTATGTTAGTAACACACAGGCGTGGGCTGCTGGGGGTTGGCAGGAGTTCAGGAGAGCCCCTAGCTAAGATTCTGTGCAGTTTGGAGAACCCCCAAATCCCACTCCTGGCTGGCCCCACCCCACCCCACCCCTCCCAGGAGTCCCCACGCGGCCCGTTTGGGTTCAGGTAAGTGCAGGGCACATGCAGAGGTTTAGGGAGGGCAAAAAATGGGCCTCCTGGAAGTTCAGAAAGGCCAGAGATGGGCCCATTTCTGGCTTCCAGAGAGCCTCCGGAGGCTGGGGAGGTCGTTTTCGCCTTCCCGGAGGCTTGAGAAAAGCCTCCGGAGTCCGGGGAGGACAAAATGGCCCCCCAGGCCATGGTGCAGGAGGCCAACTAGGCCACACCCAGCATGGCCACGCCCACCCAGCAACCAGGCAGAGAACCCATTGCTAAATTTTTTGAAGCCCACCCCTGGTAACACAACTGTTAAGTGGATGTCTTCCCCGTTGACTTTGCTTGTCAGAAGGCCACAAAAGGGAATCCCCAGGATATTGCAACCAACATAAATACATGCCACTTGCCAAGCATCTGAATTTTGACCCTGAGACCAGGGGGGATGTTGCAAAGGCCATAAGTATGAAAAATGGTCATAAGTCACTTTTTTTCAGTGCTGCTGTAACTTTGAATGGTCACTAAAAGGACTATTGTAAGTCGAGGACTACCTATGTTGAATCCCGAGCTAGATAATGATTGAGGATTTTCACTTCCTTTCTGATTATTATTTTTTAAACTCTCTTTATATTAAGAGTTATGTAAGGCAGGAGGTGAGGTCTATCGCTCTGAGTGCTGAAAGTGCCTGTGTCAATTGAATTTGGCTGATAGAACATGAGAATGTCATTTTCTTTATTAAAGAGAGGGGGGGAAAAAAGAACTTTCAGAATTGATCAACTTTTTCAATATTGGGATGGAAAGCACATGAGCTTTAGGAAATGAAAACACAAGAGAACATGAAATGAGCATTTTCATTTAGAATTGTACTAGCTCACTGACTTTACACGAACAAAACACAACTAGCATTCTAGCCCGAAAGACTCATTAAGAGTTTATGGAGGTGATCCAGCAGCTACAGGCCTAGGAAGCCAGATGTGGTCTACAGGTGAGGTCTAATAAGAGTGGTTGCATCTCTAAGCAGGGTAGCCAGCAATGCCACTAAGAAACCTTCTGGTGTACTATCTGACCTATGAAAGAGCCCTTGTGACAGTTGAACTATCAGGGAAAGAAGCTGTCAATTGATATTGAGGCTGAAATTGGCAGGGTAGGTTTTCTGGGAGAGGATATCAATAACACATAGACTTATATACAGCTTAACAGTGCTTTATAGCCCTCTCTAAGTGGTTTACAGTGTCATCCTCTTGCCCCCAACAATCTGGGTTCTCATTTTACCAACCTCGGAAGGATGGAAGGATGAGTCAACCTTGAGCCAGTCAAGACTGAACTTCTGACTGTGGGCAGAGTTTGCCTATAATAACTGCATTTGAACCTCTGCACACCACAAGTAGAAGGAGGAAATTCCAGGTGAGAGATTTCATATGGCCTTCAAGTCCACCTGGCCCCAGTTGGGATGTAGCTACTCATAGCAACTGTCTGTAGAAGGACTACAGAGATCTCTCATAGTTAACCAAAGCAGAAGAGGATGAAACTTTAGACCCCTTAGAAAGAGTCTTGGGGAAGAAGTTATACTAACATTCTTATCAAAACTGACAATACATTGTCGGTTTCAAAAGATGTGTTATACCACTTGACTGCTTGTTATCAGCCTAAGCCAAACCTACATCAGGATGAAACTGCAACTTGACAGAAACAGTTGCAGGCTACAACTGGAATTCGGTATGATAATGCATTGTTTCTCTTCTGTCTAGAAAGCCAATTTATATTTTCTCCTCTCCTAAATACTCAGCTTGGCAGCCTTTCCAATTTTCCCCCCAACTGCAGAAATGACTAAGGAGAGCCGATGAAATTTGCTATATCAAATTCACTATCTCATCTATCTGCATCACAGTATTCTCTCCCCAGGCTGCTGGCTGCAAATGCAACCAAACTCCAAAAATGGCAGCTAATAATGTATAGGGCATCATCAACACAGCTAATAATGTATAGGGCACCATCAACATCCATGGATAGTTACCGAAGGGTACGGAAAGAGATGGAAAGATGGATCTGAATGAAGCCTGTTCTAGAATTGGAACATTGAAAGATTGCAGTAGTAAAACAACAAAGATGACAAGTGATGGATTGGAGCAATGCTTTTCCAGTGGCTATGGAATAATTTTGATTTTTGCAGCTAAGGGGTTCATTGAGGAATCACTTTCAGAACTAAATTCTGAAGGAGAGTCCAAAAACTATAAGCCACTATGTTGATCTGCTTCAAGAATATGCAACCTTTTTGTAGGTAAGGTCCGTACTACCATTACTATTGATTTAACAACAATATGGATGTGCAGTACAAAGGTTTCAAAGCAAAATGTAACTCATGTAATGGTTAAGACAGTAGACTTAGCCAAGAGAGATCTAGGTTTACATCTGAGCTCAACAGCAACATGTACACTCAACTTCATTCTTCACCCTGTATTACAGGGTCCTGGTGATGGAGAGTAATTAAATGATAATTTCTTGTTTTTTCCTTGAAGACGTTTTGCTTGGATGAGAAGCAAAACGTCTTCAAGGAAAAACAAAGGAAGTCCAGTTGCTTCTTGAAAAAAGCACCTTTGGGTAAACGGTAACCCCTATGGATGCTGCTTTTCCTTTTCAAGAAAGAAGACAGGCTACACATTACTATTTTATTTATTAAATTTGTACGCTGCCTGACTCCACCAAATAGATGAATGAATTAAAATTTGAGATGCCCCAAATCTACTTTGCATTTTTCATTAAGAGAAAAATCACCCAAACATATGCTTTTAAATCTTCAGAGGGAGACAGCTTTGAAATGAGCATTTGTCCCGCTAGGAAGCATAAGTCAATGAGCTAACTTACAAGTAAGACTTTTCCCAAAGTAATCAGCCCAGTCATGTGCAAACTCTTATTTTAAATACATTTTATACGGCCCAACTTTGAAATACTGACACCAGTGGTGGGATTCAAATTTTTTTTACTACCGGTTCTGTGGGCATGGCTTAGTGGGCCTGGCAGGGAAAGGATACTGTAAAATTTCCAGTCAGAGGTGGTATTTGCCGGTTCTCTGAACTACTCAAAATTTCCGCTACTGGTTCTCCAGAACTGGTCAGAACCTGGTGAATACCACCTCTGGCTGACACTGAGTTTAATTTCAGAAAGATCATGGTGGCAATGTCGGTTGAAGAAAACAGTAGTGTTTCCATGTCATATCAAACTTATGATCATTTACTGTAGGTTATTGACAGAGAATGGGCTTAGAAGGTTAACTGAGTTCCATTTGCTAATACCAATAACTGGTCAATAACTGGACTAGTATATTTTTTGAGTGTAGGTAGTTTGTAGCAAGCTGTTGCTAGAAGAGTATTTATGTCCTGACCTTTTCTATATCTTGAACCCTACCAGAGGAACTTGAGTTAGTTACCTGCCTAGTGCCCTGTCTTTATTCGAGATGCTATTTCTTTTCATCTGCCCTTGAACATTGCTTGTGAGTATTATGATGATGTCTCTGTGCCACTGCCATTTTGTCCAGGAGTTTCTACTTTCCAATATTGCGCTATTCCAGAGAGACAGAGTAGCACAATAGCAGAGATTACTATTTTTAGATGACCCATGTACAAAGCCTGGTTGATCTAAGCCACAATAGATGGATTGCATAACACACTAGATACTACTGCTGAATGTGTTGAGTGAATCCCATTTGGGGATTAGTTCAATAGGCTACGCAAAGCCAGGCTACGCAAAGCCAGATTTAATTGAGTTAATTCAGTAATCCATGATTGGTAAACTATGATTCAGTGAAGTAAAGGGGAAAATCTGTGTGGGCACAAGTAAAAAAAAAAAGAATAATTAAAAGATAGAACAGAATTTGGAAATCATTCATAAGCACTCTATATTTGCAAGTTAGAAAGAGATACAAATCCCTCGCCTACAGAATTCTATTCTGTATTTCTATGCAAGTTTCTATGTAAATTGCCTTTTGTAATTTTGAAACTTATATGAATATATAACCTTAAATGCAGATGAATGTGTGTGGATATACATGCGCATATACAAAAGCTCTGTCAGCAGAGGTGGTATTCAGCAGGTTCTGATCAGTTCTGGAGAACTGGTAGTGGAAATTTTGAGTAGTTTGAAGAACCGGCAAATACCATCTCTGACTGGCCCCGCCCCCATCTATTCTCTGCCTCCCATTGAGTCCCAGCTGATTGGCTGGGTCTTCCTTTGTTGCCCTGCACAGGAGAATGGAGCTGGAAAGCAGGTTAGTGGGGTGGGGTAGGAATGGAGATTTTGCAGTATCCTTCCTCTGCCACGCCCACAGAACTGGTAGTAAAAAAAAATTGAATCCCACCGTAGTTTTGTCAGCTGTGGAGCCATCTTTGATGAGAACCCTCAGGGCTGCCACCGCAATAGTTGAGCAGGCTGTTGGAACGGGGTGGGGGAGGGGAGAATGGTACGGGGTGTAATTATAAACAACATTCTTTCCCTTGGGACTCAAGGACATCTCAACAGCACCTGGGCAGGAGTGACTGGACTTTGGCTGAACTTGAGAAGGTGACCTGATTGGGCCATGTGATGCAGATGGGAATGGAAGGGGATGGATGTTTGATTTTGGATTTGGGTGGAGGGAAAATGTGGGGCTCTTAGATTCAGGTTTCCTCCAGATGTGCCAATATAACATTTCTAATAATAAGTTCTTGCTTTGAGGAAGATGATTGCCTTGGAGTTTTGATTCTGTTGGGGGCGTTACTTGGAACCCTGACATGCTCATCCTAATTGTTTTGGCAAACTGTTGCCTTTTCAGGACTGAAGATTATTCTTTTAAAAAAAAAATCTTTTGGAACTGTGCAGAGGATGGTAATAGACATCGTTCTCAAGACAGAGTCGGTGCTGTGATTATGTGCTTGTTTAAATCAGTAAATTCCGTGCTTTTCACATCTGCAAATAACAGGCAGAAGCTACCTAATTATTCTCTCATCATGGAGATGTGGTGATTGAAATAGCTTCTCCTCTACATTTCTGCCCAGTGTGCACAGACTCTAACTATGGAAAGAGGTGATAGCAACCAGGCAGGAAGGCAGCTTATTTATTTGGGACAATCGTGATGAATCAGTCAAATGTGAGAGGACTCAGTGAATAAGTTTGAAGTCATTAGAATATCATATTTTCCCCATTTTCTATTCTTACTTAGGTTGATCAAAAAACTAAATTTGTCCCTTTTGTTGCTCACAAGCAGCTTCCTAAAAATAAAGGCTATGGTGGATGAATGAATGGGTAAGCAACGTCACAGCATCACCCACGTGACATGAATTATATAAATTGTGGCCATCATTTCATTTGTGTGATGGCCACAATGTGATGACCCAGAGTGTATCAGAAATATAACAAAAACCAAAATGTAAATAAAGGTCCTTTAATGCCTTCAACTTGGCTTCACTGTTTAATTGTTCACAGATGAAGATTAAACCATTTTCAAAATAACATTCCAAATGAAGAAAACACAGTTCAAATTCAAAGAGCAGATAATGCAGCAAAAACCAAAAAACAAACCGCACTGAATAAAGCTCCATGACAGACCAGGATAAATAATTACCAACTTCAGAAAGATAACCAGGTACAATCCACTGGAAGAACGCCAACCAAGATAAACCTCCTCTAGGAATAAAACACTAATTTGTCTCCAGTGTTTGTTAGGATGCAGGTCCGGACTCTTATGCAGATCTCACACCTGCAACCCATCAAGAGGATCATGGCCCTCTCCTCCTGAGGAGACCACATCTCTCCCTTATCCTCTCCTCACTGCATGCTCTAGGATGGAGAGGGGATGGGCCTGGGTCCTCCTCTGACTGCCCAGCCAGCCTCTGCCCTTCCTCAGCCTCCTCCACCACCTCTGGAGCCACACTTCCACTCCCTGTTGGCTGTTCCTCCTCTTCCTCAGAGTCAGTCTCCACCAGGGGCATGACACACAAATTACATAATAGTTCATGTCATGGGGGTTGATGTCATGATGCCCACAGATAGCTCTCGACTTAAGACAGTTTGTTTAGTGACCATTTAAAGCAGGGGTCTTCCAACTTGACAGCTTGAAGACTTGTGGACTTCAACTCCCAGAATTCCTCCTCCAGTCATGTTAGCTCAGGAATTCTGGGAGTTGAAGTCCACAAGTCTTCAAGCTGTCAAGTTGGAAGATCCTTGGTTTAAAGTTACAACAGCATTGAAAAAAGTGACTTACGACTGCTTTTCACATTTACAATGGTTGTGGCATTTCCATAGTCACGTGATCAAAATTCAGGCGCTTGGCAGCTGACTCATATTTGTGACAGTTGCAGTGTCCTGTGATCATGTCATCCCCTTTTGTGACCTTCTGAAAAGCAAAGTCAAGGGAGAAGCCAGTTTCACTTAGCAACTGGGTGACTAACTTAACGACTGCAGGGATTCACTGAACAACCGTGGCAAGAAAGGTTGTTAAATGGGGCAAAGCTCACTTCACAAATGTCTCACTTAACAACATATATTTTGGGCTCAATTATGGCCATATCTTGAGGACAATCTGTACATTATATCACTGAGACATCTACTGGATATCTGTGCTAAGGAATGGCGGTAGTAAAGTTTGCTTTACCAACTTTGTATATATCTTATTTTTTTAACGACCCCATAATCTCTCGTGGGGTGGAGTCTGGGCAACTGAATGAAGCTAGCAGAGAGTTTTAATGTCCGGATGCCTTTCCTGTCACCAATGCAGAGCTTTGTGTAGCGGATATATTCTCAGCATGCCCAGAGAAAGAAATATCTGCCTCTACCTAAATCAAACTCACAGCCTCCTGATTGTGAGGTGAGACCTCCACCTCCAAGCCACCACACCACTCAACCAATTTAGTATATATGCAGAAGTCAATTTCAATTTGCACTTGGAGTTTTGGGGAAGCAGATTGTTGTATGAATATTTCTATATTTATTTAAACTTCTGTTAGCATTAAACCCCAATGTTGTTAGAATGATGTGCTGTCTTTACCCATCTTTGTAGATATTTTATGACTCAGGATACTTTACTCTGGATTCAAAGGGCATCATTTTCTAAGTACAGCAAAATTATCATAAGTGATCTGAAACCACAATACAGGAAAAAAAATAAAACCAAACTAGGAAGCATCTTAATATTTCTGATGACAAAAAAAGAGCAGGATCTTGTCCTTTGAGGGCACCAGAGGCTCGAAAGCCAAAGTTTCTCCAATCCTCCTGAGAACCATATGAATTTTGATACCTTAATACAGAATTCATTGCTTTTTATTTTTAAAAAATGTATTTTAATAATCAATATTGTGAAACGCTTCTTAATGAATAGAATTGCTAATAGCCACTCCGGCATATGGAGAAAAATTCCACCAGAGACATTAGTTTGGTGGAAGTGTAATAATGCAATCACGCACAAATTACAATGTAGATAGAAATTATAGACTGCAGCTGGTTTCAATTTGTTGTTTTGACCTTTAACTGAAAAATGAATTCTAATAGGCATTTGGCTTCAACAATATGTTTAGTTTCCAAAGCAATATCAAAACCCAAGTAGTTGAAATAATTGAGCTGTAACCCCTTTTTCTGGTCTTTTTGAGATTTTAGCTTTGATTGTGGTCATCTTTCCTTAACCTGGAATTCCCCAGTTTTCAACAACTAGATCTCCCATTGCTCAAATCCACCATGGACTAAAACTGGTATCAGAGGGATGAAAAAGAATTACGTGGATCAGAAAAGTTGATATGGATATGGTTTGCTTAAAACCATGGTTGCAAAAAAGATTGTAAAATTGGTCATGGTTACATGGTTACCTGCTTAACTACTCCCACAATTTAGAACCATAATCCAGGCTCCATTATGGTCATAAGTCAAGGACTAACTGCACAAAAATTAGATTAATAAATAAATTATAGTTACTGTTGTGTAACAGTTATATGAAAAAAAAAACCACAGCATGAGGAAAAGGAGCTTAAAATCCAGTTGTTGAATTTCACCCCTTTCTGAAAACGATTGGTAGACTGGTCTCTCTCATTTTTCTCCCACAAAATCTTATAAAGAATTCCAAGAGATGATTTAGTCATTTATTCAGCAAAGAACTGAAGAACGCTTATGATATTGGATCTTTAGCCTTGCATTCTGTTTTGAAATGAGAGCTCCATTCACTGCAGAAAAAAATATTTCAGAGCTACCAACCTGGGTAGAAGAATAAAACTGGTATATTAATGTAAGTGCACACATTTTAGAAGCCACAATTTTTCACTTCTTTCCTCTTCATTATGCCAGTGTCTAAGAATAATTGCCAGAGATTCTTTCCCTGGCCACCCATAACCTTATCGCTTCCTTGTATACGGGATCCTCCATCAGAGTCCCATTACAGGCAAAATTCTTCAAGAAGCCTTACGAACAATGTTTTTTGTCATAATGGTCAGCAATCCCTAAAATGTAGAATAGAATAGAATAACAGAGTTGGAAGGGACCTTGGAGGTCTTCTAGTCCAACCCCTGCTTAGGCAGGAAACCCTACACCACTTCAGACAAATGGTTATCCAACATCTTCCTAAAAACTTCCAGTGTTGCAGCATTTACAACTTCTGGGGGCAAGTTGTTCCACTGATTAATTGTTCTGTTAGGAAATTTCTCCTTAGTTCCAAATTGCTTCTCTCCTTAATTAGTTTCCACCCATTGCTTCTTGTCCTGCCTTTAAGGTGCTTTGGGGAATAGCTTGACTCCCTCTTCTTTGGGGCAGCCCCTGAGATATTGTAACACTGCTATCATGTCTCCCTTAGTCCTTCTTTTCATTAGACTAGACATACCCAATTCCTGCAACCGTTCTTCATATGTTTTAGCTTCCAGTCCCCTAAACATCTTTGTTGCACTTCAAGTAGTTTGTAGTTTGTTCAATATATATACTGATGGAGGGTAGGTGACAAAGGCTAGCAGGTTTATTGGGGAATTTCTCATTTTCAGAAGTGAAAGGGGGGTGGGGAAGCAAGAAATACAAATAAATGACAAAACCTTGAGACCTGGCTCCCAGTGGGTGGGTGGGTGGGAGGACATGAATGTAGCCACGGCTACAACAGTGACTTCATGCACAAAATGCTGTCCTTGCATTTTTCAGTGGCAAATAGGTCACTAATGAAAAAAGGCACAGCAACACTTTGTCTTTCCAGTTTTAATAACATTGGTAGAAGATAAAGCAGTAGCATCACACCTTGTTTGTGATGAAAGTTAGGGAGTGGAGCGTGGAGCTTTTATATTCATGGGTCTCTATAGAGTAGGGGTGTCCAAACTTGAAAACTTTAAGACTTGTTTCTCAAGCATTAACTTGATCCAACTCCCAGAATTCCCCAGCCAGCATAAAAAGAGCTTATTCAGATGACCAGACAGTCCTCCTCATTGCCTTCTCTTCTACATCTTCTTCTTCTGTAACCCAGATGTAGTTGAGTGGAGGGGTAGCTGAACAAAAATATGAACAGAAAATGAAAGAAGCAGCATCAAATGCACTATTATGGGCAAGACAAATCACCATTGGCCATTATTAAATTTTCAGCAGTTCAAAAGGTATGCCTTTTTATCCACCTCAGTAGCACAGCTTGAAGCTTTAATCAGGAAGTTTCATGACATAGAAGATTCTTTATTTTTTCTGGCATATGAGAATTCTTCTTTTTCTCTCTCCCTTTTCTCTGATATACTTTCCAGAGCTCTTTACCTTCTGTGGGCTGAGATATTTTTTTGTATGACGGTTGTCCAGTCTGCAACTCTTCCTCCTATCTCTCAAAGTCATTTCCACAAACTATGACAACACCCTCCATTAGAACTGTAGCTCTAGGAGAAACACCTCTGGGGTTCTTCCTTTTCTGATCTATCTTTGAAGATTCCACGAGGTAGGAAAGATCTGAAAAATCTTTCAGACTGAAAGAACAGGGGATAAATGTTTTAATCTTTTCAATTAAAAAATTCTTAGAAAACCCCGGGACTTCAAAAAGCCTGGGAGAACAAAATGATTTTACTAGTGCAGAAAAGAACAATGTACAATGTAAGATAATGCTCCTTGGGAAATAGTGACCTACAAACCACTTGTATTTTTAAATAGCTATTTAAATTGCTATTAGAAAATGCTGGGAAGGTGGGAACAAGCATGGATTATTATTATTTTTACTTTCAAAAAATAAACTGATGCTAAAGATGATGGAAATAAACCCAATTATCTTGGGACTGCGTATGGAGGGATTGGATTGATAGCATAGCTTGTTTCCATCTATGTAGCCACAGAGGCAGAGAAGGAAAGCTCATGATTGGTGAGGATTCTGGGAATTGCAGTCCAAAGAATATTTGGAATGAGTCAAATTGGAGAAAGGTGTTGAAGTAGAACAGTGCTTACCAGAAAAGCATGATAAGCCCTTTGTGGCATAACTTGCAAAGATGGAGAATTGCACCATTGTTAATATTCAAGCAATCCACCATTTCCAGGGGCTTGGTCTAGATGTGGTGTGGAATATGCACAATTCATGATCTGTTTAAGTAGGCTTCAGAGAGGACCAAACTCTGGCAACAGTAAATGAATTAAGTCAATCACATGAATGAGGCAGCACAAGAGGTTAAAAACTAGCCTAATGCCAGACACGAAAGACGAGAGCTATACATTAAGTTCCAGTTAAGCTGACGTAGTTCTCGATGCCTAAGCATGGGAATCTAGTCAATTAATGGCTGGCACTATTTTGGTACTGGATAAGAGCTAATGGAATTCAAGAGGGGTTGATGTTTGTTTGTGGGAATGTAAAGATTGTAGGCTGATTCCTCTCTTGACTACGCCCCTGGGCTCTGCTGCTGCTTCTCCTCCACCTACAACAGATCTTAATAAAAGATTGTGCAAGTTTCAGACAGTACTGTTGATCTGGACAGCTTTCAGAAAGAATTGACCAAAACAAATCCACTGTTAATCAGGAGAATTTTCAATAACCTATTTATTATTGATCCTGAAAGTATTTGGAGGGACAATGGCAGTAAAATGGCTGGTCTGACACCCATAATCCCCTCCCTGCTCTTCTTGAGATATCATTTTTCCCTACTTACTCGGGGTTATTTCAAAACTAGACCTTAACAAAACATAAAGGGCCCACTTTGTTCCATTTTTCTTTTGAAACATTTCTATCTTCTCTTGTAGCCAAATTATAGGGTTTCAAAAAGAGGGAAAACACAGCCTTTGTAAATATGCCATTCTCACCATAGAGCAGGGAAGACCTTTTTGAATCAACACTAAAATTCAGCCCTGCTAGTCTTCTCACTGGCAAGTATGCTGTAGTGCCCTTTGTTAATGTCTCATCAATCATTTCTGCTGGTGCTTTGTAACTCCCAGATGACCTTCTTGGGAGGTGGAACATCACTTCGAATGATTTTTAGCTTGCGTTGTCATCTGGTGACAATGAAATAAATAAATAAAGCCCTTTGTTTTCTAACTCTAATTTCTAATTCCAATTGTTCCAGCCTCAAGTTATCCGAATTGATAAGACCCAGCTTTTCAAAAGACTGCAAAACGAATTAGACCATAGTGAATATGGCTTAAGCGGAGAAATGTGGGAAGGAATAGAAAGGCTGTGAAGATGGCATTTGCATTCTCTCTCCAATAAACGGGTGGGGTCTAATACATATCGATTTTACAGAAGACAATGTTGAAAAAGCACTACGCAATCTAAAACCATCTTATATATTGAACTGGATGGAATATGTGCCTACTTCTTAAAAAAGCTATCCACTGCCATAGCAGAACCTCTAAGCATAATCTTTGAAAAATCTTTCAGGACCAGCTCCTTGACTAATCTATGGTCACAAGCCATGGTCATCCCCATCTTCAAAATGGGAGACCCCAGCCTAGTTGAAAATTACAGACTAGTCTCTTTATGCTGCGTCACCTGTAAAGTCATGGAATCAATTATTAACCAATCCATTATCCTCCACTTAGAGACAAACAACCTACTCTCTAATAAACAATTTGGTTTCAGAAAAAAACGATTCTGTAATCTGCAACTCTTACACTGCAAAAACATATGGACTACACAACTTGATCAGGGCAAAGCAATTGACACAATTTACATAGACTTCTGTAAAGCCTTTGATTCAGTGGTACATGACAAACTACTCCTAAAATTAAATCTTATGGTATCTCTGGACATCTGCATAACTGGATAGAGGCATTCCTGTCAAACAGGCAACCAATGGTCAAAATTGGGAGCATCCTATCAAATCCTGTACCTGTCAACAGTGGTGTCCCCCAAGGCAGCGTACTAGGACCAACTCTCTTCATACTCTACATAAATGACCTCTGTGATCATATTAAGAGCAACTGTGTTCTTTTCGCTGATGATGTAATGCTATTCAACACCACTGGCAATACTGCTACCCTTCAAAAAGACCTCGACTATTTATCAGAATGGTCAAACAAATGGCAACTTCAAATCTCAACAAATAAATGCTCTGTCTTACATATTGGCAGAAAAAATCAGAAAATAAAATACAAGCTGAATAGTCAAGACCTTGTTGATGACCCAAACTTTGTCAAGGACCTTGGAGTATTCATCTCAAATGATCTAAATGCTAGAGCCCACTGTAACTACATAGCCAAAAAGGCATTAAGAGTTGTTAATCTTGCATAGCTTTTTTTCCGGTAATATCACACTACTAACTAGAGCATACAAAACATTTGCTAGACCAATACTCGAATACAGCTCATCAGTCTGGAACCCACATTATGTATCTGATATTAGCACAGTTGAGAAAGTCCAGAAATGTTTCACAAGAAGAGTTCTCCACTCCTCTACTCGTTGCAGAATACCTTATGCCACCAGATTTCAAATTTTAGACCTAGACAACCTAGAACTACGCCGCCTTTGGTCCGATATAGTACATAAAATTATATATTGCAATGTCCTACCTGTCAGTGAATACTTCAGCTTCAACCACAACAATACAAGAGCACACAATAGATACAAACTCAAGGTAAACTGCACCAAACTTGATTGCAGGAAATACGACTTCAGCAACAGAGTGGTCAATTTCTGGAATACTCTACCTGACTCTGTGGGTTTCTGCCCCAAACCCAAAAAACTTTAATCTTAGACTGTCTACTATTGACCTCACCCCTTTCCTAAGAGGTCTGTAGGTCTGTGCATAAGCGCACCAACGTGCCTAGTGTCCCTGTCCTATTTCTTTTTTTTCTTATTCATATCCATTTCATGTATTCATAACCATGTTTATACTTATACCTGTTATTTAATAATCACTTGACAAAATAAATGAATAAATAAATACTTTAAAATAGCAATAGCACTTAGACTTATTTACCGCTTCACAGTGCTTTACAGCCCTCTCTAAGCAGTTTACAGATTCAGCCTATTGCTCCCAACAATCTGGTTCCTCATTTTACCCACCTCAGAAGGATGGAAGGCTGAGTCAACCTTGAGCCTGATGAGATTCGAACTGCCAAATTGCAGGCAGCCAGCAGTCAGCAAAAGCAGCCTGCAGTCAGCAGAAGCCAAATTGCAGGCAGCTGGCAATTAGCAGAAGTAGCCTGCACTATTGCACTCTAACCACTGCACCACTGTGGCTCACAATATTGCAATATTATTTGTTCCCCGCCTCCCCCCTCCCTTTAAACTGGTTAAAGCTGTCCTTTTCTACATATACTTTTGCAGCGAACGGTCTTGGCAGAAGAGACAGTATGATCCAGTCTCTCAGATAAAATTTAGACAGAAGATGAAGGACCATTGCTCCATCATTATGCATGGATTAGCTTCTTTTCCAAACATGTACAAAAACAACCATGAAAAAGCAATGCCAGGCCAGTTATATAAATAACTGTGTAGTCCTGAAAGAGAGAAAAGATATAGGAAATATACAGGCAGAGCAGTAAACTGGAGCTTTCCATATTTATGGATATAACAGAATAAAAGTTGGAAGGGATCTTGGAGGTCTTCTATCTAGTCCAACCCCCTGCTTAAGCATGGGAGTCTTTACTGTTAGATCTGGAGGAGTGGGCGCAAGGAACGGAGACGAGGCATCGAATAGTGACTCAACTCTTTATTAGTGACTTCAGCAAAGGAACGAAGGCTTGGGCAGCAGCAGCTCCTTTTATAGAGCTGGCTGCTGTCACAATGTCCCGTGATTCAAGTTTGCCGCGCTGGAAGCGTCCAATCGGCGGCGACCCGCTGTCAGCCAATCAGATTAGCCAGAGACGACCAATCACGATCTGCTAACTGCGAGCCAATCAGAAGTGCAGGATTACGAGCCTGCTGTGGAAGTAAAACTATTAGGATTCAAAACCAATGCGTTTGCTTAGTTCGTAACACCCCTCCCCCTAGGTTCCGTCTGAGGGGTGGGGTGATGTATTCTTCCAAATAGGCAGGTCGTTTCACCTGTCTATTTGATCTGCGTTGCTCCACCGGTCTTTGTTCTGGCTCTGGTTCCGGTGGGCTGCTTGCTGAACTTAATGGCAATGATGGTCCAACCTCTTCGCTGGGTGACTCGGGGTTGTCGTTTCTGCTTCCTTCGCGGCTGTCATTCGGATTCCTTGGATTTGCTTCAGTCGCAGTACTGCTTTGTGGCGAGGCGATCATCTGGCTTGGTTCTCCTTCGGAAGGTGAGTATCCCTGGGTTGGTTGTGCTGATTGCTGGTTTTCGCTTACTGGGTCGTATGCTAATTCTCTTCCGGTCTCTTCAGTTTCCTCCCCGGTTTGAAATTCTGGGCTTGTGACGGGGGTAGGTGCTAGTCTGGAACGAAGTTGGTCGATGTGGCACTTCCACGTTTTCCCATCAGCAGTTTGTAATTGGTAGGATCGAGGGCCCGTAGGTTGGGTTATGGTAGCAGGGACCCACAATGGGTCGCCGGAAAAGTTTTTTGCAAAGACTAGGTCGCCTACCTTGAATGTGCGACACCTGCTGATGGACCCCAGGGGCTTTTCCGGCGTGTAGGCAGGGTGTAGGCAATCAAGATGTGAGCGAAGTTTTCGGCCCATGAGCAGTTCGGCTGGGGTTCTGTTTGTGGTGCTGCTTGGGGTGATATGCTGGAGCAGAAGCATCCTGGTCACCTTGTCATCGATGTCCCCATGTTCCATCTTGTGTAGCGTTTTCTTTATGAATTGGACCATGCGCTCAGTCCTGCCATTGGCCGCCGGGTGAGCCGGCGATGTTAAAGTGTGGCGTATTCCCCGATCTGCTAGGTACTGTTCAAATGCCAGAGCAGTGAATTGGGGGCCATTATCTGAGACCAGGACATCTGGCAATCCGTGCGTAGCGAATAGTCTATTTAGTTTTTTGACAACTGCTTCTGTGGTGGTGCTCTTCATTTTGTGGACCTCCAGCCAGTTGGAATAGGCATCTACTGTTATAAGAAATGTGTGTCCCTTGGTGGGTCCCGCAAAATTGATGTGGATACGGGACCAAGGACCTCGAGGCGTTTCCCATTCAGTCGGTGGGGCTTTTGGTGGAGCTGAGCGAGTTTCCTGACATTTGATGCAGGTGGCCACCCAGGTCTCTATTTGCTTATCTATACCTGGCCACCACGCGTAGCTCCTTGCCAGTGCCTTCATGCGCACGATGCCTGGGTGTCCATCGTGCAAGAGTTTTAGAACTTTATGCTGTAGTCTCTCTGGGATTACGACTCTGTCTCCCCACAAGATGCATCCTTTTTGGGAGAAAAGTTCTGTCTGTCGGTTTTTGAAAGGCTTAAGGATGTCACTGGGTTCGTTGTCAGGCCAACCTCTTTCCACCCAGCTGAGGACTCGTGCCAAACAAGGATCCTTCTTTGTTTCCGAGGCGATGTCCCGTGCAGTCAGGGGTGGTGAAGGAAGAGTTTCTATTTGTAGCGCAGCTAGGGTTGGAGCTGGGTTGCTTATGACTTCCGGTAGCGGAGAATGGCTCAAGGCGTCAGCGTGGGGAATGGCTTTTCCGGGGCGGTGTAGTAGTTGGTAATTGTATGCAGCCAGAAACTCTGACCAACATGTCATTCTGGGTGATAAAATGTGGGGAGATGGTTTGTCTCCCGCTAAGATCCCAAGTAATGGTTTGTGATCGGTGATTATGGCAAAGGGTCTTCCGTATACATACTCATGGAATCGTTTGATCGCAGACACAATAGCGAGAGCCTCTTTATCGAGTTGGCTATAGTTTATCTTGGTTTTAGATAAGGTTCTTGAAAAAAACGCAATAGGTGCCTCAGTTCCGTTTGGCAGGACGTGGCTCAAGATGGCTCCTACTCCAAACGGTGAGGCGTCGCAGGTGACAGTTAAAGGTAAAGTCTCGTTATATTGCATTAATACAGCATCTGAAGTTAAAAGGTCTTTAACTTGCTGAAAGGCTCGTTCTTCCCGGTGTCCCCAGATCCAGGACGCCTTCTTGTCGAGGAGCCTATGCAGGGGTTCAGCAATGGTTGCTTTCTGGGGCAAGAAGATGTTATAAAAATTAATGAGTCCCAGGAAGGCTTGGAGATCTGTTTTCTTCCTAGGTCTTGGGGCGTTTTTTATGGCAGTTAGTTTTTTCTCAGTAGGGTGAATTCCCTGTTTGTCAAGAAGGTACCCAAGGAATTCAACCCTCTCAGTACATAGTTGGCACTTGTCCTTCTTGACCTTCAGGCCAGCGTCTTTGAATTTCTGGAGAACCATTCTGAGTCGTTCTTCTAATAGGCTTCTAGTGGGGGCAGCTATCAAGACATCATCGAAGTAGGGCGCAACCCCTTTTATGCCCTGTAACAGTCTCTCCATCAGACTTTGGAAAATACCCGGTGCTACACTCACTCCGAATTGGAGTCTATTACACTTAAATGCACCCCTGTGCGTGACTATAGTCTGGGCTTTTGCAGTCTGTGCATCTACGGGCAGCTGCTGGTACGCCTGGGCTAGGTCCAATTTTGCAAATATTTTTCCACCTCCCAAGGAATGAAGAAGGTGTTGGACCACAGGTACAGGGTAAGCGCTCTGCTGAAGCGCGTGATTTAGGGTGGCCCGGTAGTCCCCACAAATTCTCAAGGATCCGTCAGGTTTTATGGGGGTTACAATTGGGGTCTCCCATCGGGCGTGGTCAATCGGTTCCAACACGCCCTGGGCTATTAATTTGTCCAATTGTTCATCAATCTTTGGCTTGAGTGCAAATGGCACTCGACGAGGCTTAAGGCGAATGGGTGCAACATCAGGGCTGAGATTAAATGATATGGGGGATCCTCTGTACTTGCCTAGTTTCTCGGTGAACACGTCCTGGAATTCCTGGACGAGGGCCGCTTCCCAGTCATCGCTTCCGGTCTGGTGGATGCCTGCTAGTTCAATTCCTAGCGGCGCGAACCACTGCAAACCTAGCAAGCTGGGCCGATCTCGATTGACGATGGTAAGAGGAAGAGTTGCAGTGTGGTCTTTGAAAGATACTTGGACGTGGCTGGTACTGGCAACTGGGATTCTGTTTCCTTGGTAGTCTTTTAATATGATTTTTTGAGTGCTGAGGTCCTGGCGACGGATGTCAGGGATCAGCTGTTTGAGGGTTTTCCAAGAGAACATTGATAAGGACGACCCGGAGTCGACTTCCATAACACATGGTTGATTCGCAATGGTGACCTTCACTCGGATTTTCCTTGCATCCAGGGATGAAGCGTGGCCGATGGTGCTGGTTTGATGGGTCTCTTCTCGTCTAGTTGAATTGGCGGGTGCTCTATTTCTGTAGTAGTAGTGGCTCCATTGGTTGTTTAGGCGGTCCCAATTTATTGGTGGGGTGCCTGTTGTCTGCCGGAAATTATATTCTCTTCGGGTTGGGCTGGATCCTCGCTTGCTTCTGCATACTTTTGCGATGTGGCCCCTCTTTCCACAGGAATGGCAGAGTGCATCTAGGAATTTGCAGTCTGATCGCGGGTGATTACCCCTGCATCCAGCGCATTGTCGCGAAGATTTAGGGTTCCGAACGCTGGTCTCGCTGGTCGCGTTCTGACCTGAGGCGGTTGACCTCCTCTTCCTCGCTTTCTGATCAGGATTCGAGGTCTTCATGGTGGGTGGTCGTTGTGTGCTTCTCGGAGAAAGGCGTAGTGTCACTGGCGAGTTGGCGGTGCGGTGCGTTCGCTCGGCGCATTCGAGCAGCTGATTTCCTGGTTGCTTCTGCTGCAGTAGCATCGGCGATGACATCGGCGAGGCCAATGTCCCCCTTCGCCATAATTTTGCTCTGGGTCATAGGGTCTTCTAGGCCCAGAACAATTCAGTCTCTCATGGCTTCCTCGAGGTTTGCGAAGCCACAAAGTCCCGCCAGGTTCCTTAGATCAGTGATGAAGTCTCCAACACTCTCGCCTTTCTGTTGGTCCCTCTGGTAAAACTCGTGTCTTCTGATGAGTGTTGGCACCGCTGGTGCATAATGGGCCCGGAGGATTGGCGCGAGGTTGTCCCAATCCATTGTCTTGACTTCGGCCGGTTTCACAAGTGCTTTTGCCATTTTAAAAACGGCGGGCCCGCAATGGGTCAGGAATACAGCTCATTTCTTGCCAGGCGTAGCATCTTTTAGATTGTTGGTCTCCAGGAACATCTGGAACCTGTCCATATACGAGTCCCAGTCTTCGTTAGCCAGGTCAAATGGAGCGGGTGGTATGGCGTGCTGGTCATTCTGTCACTAGCGGGTGCGCTCTTATCCACGTGCTCTGTTTGGTGCTCAGCGAGTGCTCAGTCAGCTCTATCGTCTCCGCATCCCATCCTCGTCGCCAGTGTTAGATCTGGAGGAGTGGGCGCAAGGAACGGAGACGAGGCATCGAATAGTGACTCAACTCTTTATTAGTGACTTCAGCAAAGGAACGAAGGCTTGGGCAGCAGCAGCTCCTTTTATAGAGCTGGCTGCTGTCACAATGTCCCATGATTCAAGTTTGCCACGCTGGAAGCGTCCAATCGGCGGCGACCCGCTGTCAGCCAATCAGATTAGCCAGAGACGACCAATCACAATCTGCTAACTGCGGGCCAATCAGAAGTGCAGGATTATGAGCCTGCTGTGGAAGTAAAACTATTAGGATTCAAAACCAATGCATTTGCTTAGTTCGTAACATTTACCATTTCAAATAAATGGCTGTCCAAACTCTTCTTAATAGCAATAGTGATAGCACTTAGACTTATATACCGCTTTATAATGCTTTACAGACCTCCCTAAGCAGTTTACAGAGTTGCCCCCCTATTGCCCCCAACAATTTGGGTCCTCATTCTACCCACCTCAGAAGGATGGAAGGCTGAGTCAACCTTGACCCTGGTGAGATTTGATCTGCCAAATTGCAGGGAGCCAGCAGTCAACAGAAGTAGCCTGCAGTACTGCGTTCTAACTACTGCGCCACCGAGGCTCTTAAAAACCTCCAGCAATGGAGCATCTACAATGATCTATTGGATTTGTTTGTTTGTTTGTTGTTTATTTTTCACAATCCTCAACACCACCGCCCCATCTCCCCCAAAGAGGGGTTCTGGGTGGTGTATGATAAAACATCAAAACACAAAAACAGTATGTAAAAATTAAAATGCTAGAATTAAAACATTAGTATTAAAAATTCAATGTTTTAAAAGAAAAAATTAGGAGTCAAGAATAATTAATTCTTGTTAAAAATTAGTCGACAAAGGGACAGGGTGGGCTATCATGGCACCAACCAACCCCATGACTGTGTGCTCCTTTGGGTTCCCCACACATAGGGGTAGGATTCTACTGGTTCGCACCTATTCGCTAGAATCGGTTGTTAACATTCTAAGCAGTTCGGAGAACCACTTGTTAGAAGAAATTACTGGCCTAATCCTGTAAGAAAAGCAGGAGGGAAACATTCTGGTGTTGCTTACAGAAACTGCCTCTCTGTTAACCCTTATTACAGTCTTGGCAGGACTAGACTTCCTGTCTCAGGAACTTCTCTGGAGTTTTTTTCCCCTCCTTTGCTGGTACTTTGCTTGTGTGGAGGGACCATTCAAAGTTACAATGGCACTGAAAAAAGTGACTTATGACCATTTTTCACACTTACGACTGTTGCAGCATCCCCACAGTCATGAGAGGCCAGGCGAGGAGATGCGTCCCTCGATGTGAGTGATATTGAGTTGGCCATGCCCAGCCAATAACATGACCACCAAGCCACGCCCACCAACTAAGCCATGCCCACAGAACCGGTTGTTAAAAAATTTGAATCCCATCCCTGCCCACACAAGACCAGAGACATGTTTTAACCCCTTTCTGGAAGGCCCAGAGAGTAGGGCCTCACCTCTGGGGGAGAGGGGGGAGAATATTCCACAGGGTAGGGGCAACAGCAGAGAAGGTTCTCTTCCTGGATCTCACCGATCAGAGTTCTTTAACTTACGGGGTCTACAATATATCTGGGGACAGGCTGATGTAATAGGATGAAGCCAATTGTGTTTAATACTGAGCATTCCTATTTAGTTCCCTAAAACACATTGCTGATGTCCATTTGGACTGCAGCAAAGGGAAGCTGTTAAAGGAACCCGTAGAATTGGGATGTGTTGCATGAGTGCTCTCTTGTGGACTGCCAAGCTGCTAAAATTCTATTTGTTGAATACAGCCTCTAATAGTCACCAATGGACAGCTGTTGCAAATCTGCAACCACAGAAACAAGCTTCCTGAAACATTTTCCCTCTACACACACACACACACACCGAACAAGTAAAGTTTCAGCCAGAAACTTCAGACCAAGTAAACTGAGAAAGGAAGTTACTTATTTCAGGATTGTAAGAATTAAATTACAATTTGCTGTTTTGTTTTGACCAAAGGCCGATGAGTGAGAGCAGGCCAACTATTTATCAGCCCAGGTTATAACTGGTTTTTCAATTTGTGCTAAACCCTGAATTGCTTGATTTGCTGGGTTTGCCAAGCTCACTGAGCTAGCCAGTGATTCAGAAGCAACAATGGCTAGATTCACAAAACACATCACACCGTACACAAGCAACATTATGACTTAAAATGTTCTGTGATTTAGCAATTCGTTATTTCAGGGTCACATTGAATGGAATCAAGGAAATGGAATTGCGATGGCGGGAGGAAAGGAAAAAGATCCCCAGGTTTCTCTTCCTTTACTCACATAGTGCTAAACCATGATCTGTTGTTACATCTGATCCTCCTAAATGGGTGATGATTCTGTTGAAGAATGCCCTCTATTGGCTTAGGAATACCACATTAACTATCAGTGGATGTCTACCCAATGAAATTGAAATTGTAATCAGATCGTACCAGATTATTTCATTTTCTGAAAGTTCCAATATTATGACAGTAACAGCTATGTTTATTTGTAAAAAGAGTACTAATGACATCTATTGCTCAGGTCCATCTTTTTAAAATAATAATAATAATAAATAACCGAATGAAGGCTTTATCGGCAGGCTTAAGATCTGTCTGAGCAGGTGCAAAAAGGAAGAGAAACAAGTATATTGGTAGAGATTTCTTGTATGTTCCTTAGCATCATAGACCTTAATTTCCCAGGCATTTGGTCCCTCTCTCCTGCACTTTGAACTGTGTAACAGAGATTACCCCTTGAACCTCTAAGGGCAACCGGAGACTCTTCCCATGTTGAATTCTTCCACAACTGGTTTCTGACTTTGTTCCTTTCCTCTAAATGTGGTTGCTAGAAACCAGATGCTATTCAAAAGCATCCAACAATGGAATCAGATGGCAAAGTTGCTACTTAGGTTGATGGTGTTTCAGGTGTCGGTTCAACATGTAATATTTCTTCACTAGTCCTAGGAAAAAAGCTAAAACAGAAAAGAACTGATATAAGAGAGCTTATTTTTATGATGTTAGAAACAACATAAAGTGGAAAGTAAAGGCAAATGCACAGGATTCTAGATATCAGTAGTCAGTATTCCTAGTGGCTAGCGAATCAAGTGTCCCCTAAGTACATTTTTTTATTTTTCCGTTGTCCAGTGATTAGCCTGCCCTTCAATAGAAGGCCTATCAATAGGTATGGTACAAAATGGACAGGTTATTGCTAGGAAAGATAATATGTCCGCCAACCCATTTTTGTGGCCCTCAGATCCTTTCCAGAATTCTGCAATACAATATAGTCTGACCGCAAATTTTTCCCTCCTTTTGAGATGGAAAATAAACAAAAAGTTTAGTGTACTTTCTAAAATGGGCTCTGTGCGGTCTAAAAAGCAAAGGCAAGCCTCCTTTCCCCAACCCTTAAAAACTGAGGGAGGAAACAAAACCTCAGTTTGCCTTAACTGATTCAGAAAGACTTGGGGAAAGTACCCTTGTATGCATGCACAAGAAGCCATCAAGTTGCTGGACTTATTTAGAGTCATTTTTTAAAAATCTGTATGAATTCAGAAGCAAAATCTGATTTGTTCAAGCTGCCTTTGACTGAAATCTCTGAATCCAGTCTTTGCACAAGAGTAGCAGGTTTGAGTAGAAAGTATACTCACAAATTTCCCTTCTCACTGGACGTTTGATTTAGAGAAAAATGCCAGAGTCAACTTTTGAAACAGAGTCTTGCCACATCCATGGTAACTCCTTAATATATCACAGCAAATATACAGGACTAGCTCTATACCCTTGCTTCGCTACAAAACTATGTGATCAGGCTTAGATTTGGAGAGGAAAATAAGGGGAAAAAATTCTGCCTCTGCCTACCAGCATCCATTGGTATACATCTGGCTAGTGTCCTGTCAGTGTGTAAGAGAGTTGAGGGCTGTTTTGAAAGTGAAGCAGTATTTGCTGTGTGAGCAAGGAGATAGCAAAGAGCCTGGGCGTGGCTTAGCTCAACTGTTCTGTACTAATGCTAGTTGGTGCTGTGAAACTAAAACTGAAACTCCTCTCCTCTGCTTGTGTTTTGCATTTGGAAGAGATTTTTTTTTAGGTGGGGAGGGGAGTAGAACTCCTTAGCCTCAGAGCGTGTTAATAATAATATAGGAAATACTATTGCTCTGATGGTCATTTTGAAAAATCCTTTCTTAGTGAGCACCTAGAAGCCAAGAGGAACATACATGCCAAATTTCAAGTTCATAGGCTTTACAGTTCTGGAGATTTTGTGATGATGCATGAATGGTATTTTGCTTTTATATATATAAATAAACACAATAGGGCTTTTGCAAATAATCATCAAAAGACCTACCCTGTTTCAAAACCTGTCTAATTATATCCAAAATATTTTGCTCAGCTTGAAATGAACTTTCAAACAAGTGGATGTTATGTTACCCGCCAGAATGCCCACGTCAGCACAGCCATTGCTGAGAATTCTGGCTGTTAAAATTCACCAAGTGGTTAGGTTAATTAATCTTTTTCATTTCACTTCTGAAAAAAAAAACTTCTTCAGCTACGTGGCTTTAAATGTGACATGTAGCAACCATTGTCAAAAGCGGTGGAGCGAAGGAAACATGGGCACTTTTTAACCCAGCTAATGAAGGAGGTAAGTATAGAAATAGGGAACTCAATCTGTTACCATGCACATATTTGAAGTACAATTCTCTATTGCCTGAAATTAGCCTGAGTTGACATGCAAAATATCTGCCAAGCATCTTTGCTATAGGAAACACAAAGAACAACATCTGTTCTGGGTTGGTCAAAGCAATTACGGTTCAGCATCTGTCTCGGGGGGGATGGGGACAACAAAGAAGAGAACCAACCTGGACTCCTGATACACGTTCACTTCACCAAACATCTTCCTTTTCAAGGTAGCTGCATATTCCTGCAGCTGGCTCCAGCATTCTGGCATCTGTTGGCTAATTGTGGACAGCCTCTGCAAACTAGCCAGGAGATATAAAACAGTGATTCCAGCTCCCTGGGCTGAACCCATTTGGTCTTCATTGCCTGGGGGGTTAACTTATTTGTGACCAGGTTCTCCAGGCTGCAAATAGTTGCTCCTGGATTTGTATGGCACTTTTAAGTTTTCACAGTGCTTCCAGCAAAAGGATTTTAGCAGCCTTTGCAAATAGATCGGCACAATAACTCTATAAATAGGGCATTGCGTTTAACAGCTGCTTCTGCTAAAGAGTGTTAGTTTAGCATACTGAAAATATGTTCTACCAAAGAGTTCTTCTCTGGTTTAATTCCTGGCAAGCTCCCTCTGTTCAGAGTGTGAAGAGTTGGGAGAAGGCACCCAATCCAAAAGGTAACTGTCATGGCATGTGGGAATGACCATCAAAGGCAGAGCAATGAGACTCAGCAAGGAAAGGGTCAGATAAAAGGCACCTGAGCTCTCAGCAGGAATATAGACAGGGCAAGAGGCTAAGAAGAGACCCTGATTTCTTGAGTTGTGATAAGAAACCATGGAAAGAAACCAATCAAGGTGTTCTGTCTTAGGCTTCCCCCAAAAGCACTAAACCAACTCCTAGTCCTGGTAAGACCTCTTTTATTAAATGAATGTGAATTTAGTGTATTCACATTCAGCCAACAGCTTGGCAAACAGTCTTACAAAGGTATACTAATTAGCTCAGACCTTATCTATCTTGGAAAGCTGCCCGGTAAATATTTTCACACGCAGTGCTGACAGGGAAGGGTTGGATTACACAGACAAATCTTCACGAGGCTGGAACAAACAAACGAACGAGCGAGTGAGTTGTTTCCTGCCAAAGCCCCCTCCCCTTTTGCTCCTCTTTTAATCCTGATTGGGAGGAGCCATTCACCATTCACCATGTGACCTTACTCCCTCGTGGACCCTGAGTTCTTAATTATTCCTTCCTTTTGGAAGCTCTGCGCATGCACAGGCTGGGAACCAGTTCCAGAAGCTCCCCTGCTTCACTACTGTCCGAGCTGGAAGGCAGCTGATGACTGCCAGCCTGCCCTGGCCCCATCTCTGCCTCTGACACAGAGCCCTCGTCCAAGCGTTCCTCAGCCTCCAGGACTGGCCCAGGTTCCTCCCCAACCTCCTCGCTGTCTGACTCTGCTGCCAGCTCCGTCAGCCACCGGCGGGCCACAACACAAGGAGAGAACCAACCTAGAACTAAGGAGAAATTTCCCGATAGTTAGAACGATTAATCAGTGGAATCACTTGCCTCCAGAAGCTGTAGGTGGTCCAATACTGTTTTTAAGAACAGCCATTTTTCTGATTGTCTGGAATGGTTTAAGGGCCCTTCCAACTCTGTTATTCTGTTACTGTGAAGCTACCCGAACAGAATTGTGTAAGTCTGAAAGTACATCTCTCCCTCCACCATTTCCTTTACAGCCAAAGAAACTAGGGAGGGTCACTTCCAAGCCTCTTGCTCTTCCCAAAATCTGTGGGCTCAGTTTTTATTTCACTGTTCCCTTGGCTGTGTCTTGTCAAAGTCATGGCCACAAACCATGATAGTAAAAGTCCCAATGCTGAGCAAAGCAGGAAATATTTTGGCACTGGGAGCAGAAATGGCCTTTGAACAAAAACAAGTGCCTTGATCCTAGAGGCCCCAAGTCTGTCCTTTGACAATTCCAATGAAAGGCTTTGAAGAATTAAAAAGTTCCACACCCAAAACTAATAGCTGCCACCATGGACAACATTGGGCCAGACAAACCAAGAGTGACTCAGTTTGTGCACTATATAAAGCTTGTAGTCTACGTTCACATAGCAAGCTAAGATGAAACCAAATAAACCCAACTGGAATTTTCCTTGTTTATAACTTGCATAATTATTAAACATTATCCTCATTTGTTTGAAGCAACACCTATCTCTTTATTCATCTTCTAAGTGTAGAACTAACTATTCATAAATTCATAACACACGTCATATTGCCATCTAGTGATTTTATGGATAAAGTGCACATTTCAGGAACGTATTGTGGAAATTGTAGGTTTTTTCCCCCCCCCTAGGATAAGTAGGACTGAAAAAAGAGTTCAGCTAGAAACAGTAAAGATCTTTTTCTAAGATTTAAAGAAGATTTTGGAAGTTGAGGGCTGAATTTGACCAGAGGCTACATTCCAGAAAAGTAAATGGACCAAACCAAACTATGGGAAAAACCACAGCAAAAAAAACCCATATTTAATGAAATTAAAGACATTAAATACAGTTACTATGCCTTCCTACAATATATTTAATTCTGTCTTTCAGGGTGATTAATTTGGCAGCAGTTTTAGAAGGGTACCAATTTTGCTTTTTTTAAAAAAGAAAAGAAAAAGAGCAGTCATTCATGAAAAAAGTTAGTGTCAGCCTTCAAGATCTTTTCTACTGCTTTGCATCTTTTGGCTGCCATAAGTAACGGTGGGAGGGGATATGTCTGGGAAGAGAGCTGGAGGTGTTACATTCTTGTGTTGTATAAATGAGGAGTGGGGGGGGGAGTATAAATTCCTGCTCTTAAGTTTCTATTCCTTGCTTAGCTTTCTTTTCTCTGCGCAACTGCAAAACTTTATCAAAATATGTCAAGGTCAACGGACAGAGGCCTCATCACCACCTGAAGATGCCCACATGACCATATCCAGAACTTTTAATTGGAAGAATCTTTTGAACTTTGGGGGGTGGGAACAATTCCATCCCTTTGTATATGTGATCTGCGTGCCTAATTTCTCAGATTCAGAATTTTATCTGAAGCTACCACTTCAATTTTCAGTAAAAGATTTCTTTTCTCTAATCAATGGAGTCTAAGTATTTCTTTCTTGGATTTTGAATGGAGCACAGGCTGACATTATTCTGAATCTCATCACCAGCCCACCCGGAGAAAATATCCAGTTTTCTACTGAGGGGGTTTGACATCATGTCATCTCCAGCTAGTGAAGAAGAGGATCTTGGAGCTGTGGGGGGGGGGGGAATCGGCTGATACCGGAGGTGCCAGCAGCCGACTTGCTAGCTGACCTTACTCTGGAGGAAATTCCAGCTGAGAGGCCCAGATGGTCATTGGGTGTTGGCTGGAAGGATCCCGACGAGCCTCCCCCCCCTTGAATCACCACGACCCGGCAGTGTGGGGGAGAGGGGCCATGGCAAGAGAAGGAAAAGAGAGAATTTTTGCTGGATCAAGCCAGGCAGCTCCTTAATGAAGCTTTTGGACAGCCTCACGTCGCTCCAAGGTATGAGGGGGAAGGGGGAGCAACTTCAGCCAGAGACAGCCAGGCTGCCCCCACCCCCATAGCTCAGCCTGCGCCAGCGCAGCAACCAGCTGCAGCCCCAGGGCCCCCAGCCAGAGGTGTGATTCCTAGAAGACGCAGAGTTCTCAAGCTGCCTCCGTTAGAAGTGAAATTTGGGGGAAATCCCAAAGACTTGGGTTTCTTCCTAGCACAAGTTTGGAGCTATATGGAGGAATATGGGGAAGAGTTCACCTCTGAAGCAGCCAAAGTGAGATGTGTTACCAGGGCCCTGGAGGGAATAGCGGCAGAGTGGATGGTGACTTTGCATAATGATAACTCCCCCCAACTGCGGAATTACAATGTATTCATGACTGCGTTGCGGGCAAGATTTGAGGACCCACTGGCGGAGAGAAAGGCCAGGATCAGGATGAAAACCATAAATCAAGGGAGGAGGTCAGTGGCCGACTACACCCAAGAGTTTAGACAGCTGGCATGCCATAACCGAGGCTGGTCCCAGGGAGCCCTGATAGAAGCCTACAAAGATGGTCTAAATGAAGACGTATACCAGATGTGTATCTCCAGAAGGGATCCCAAGGATTTGCAACTGTGGTACTTGCTGGCAGAGGAAGTGGAGATAGATTTGACCCGAAGCAGATGCAGGGGGGGGGGTGCTAGATGGAGCAAGCCATCTCCCCCATGCTTCCAAGAGGCCCCTAAGCCTCCGAAGGGAGGAGTGATGGCAAGACCCAAATCCACTGCCTGTTTTCAATGTGGGAAGGAGGGCCACCGGATTGCGGACTGCAGGGTCAAGCTGGATCCAAAGGGGGTGCAGAGAGGAGGGAGGAAATCTGAAAATCCCCCAGCCAAGCCTCGCGAAACCGCGCTAAAAATGGGGGAGGTTGTAGAGGTCGCCCCTCCGGCAGGAGGAGAGCTGGGACCTCCGACCTTCCTTGAAGAGAGTGAGTCCGACTCAGAAGATGACTTCCTGGTAAGTCCAAATAAGGGCCCCATGACCATTCCAGTAAAGTTAAGGGTACCCACTTCAGGGACCGAAGGGGAGATGTTAGCCTTGCTAGACTCTGGGTGCATGAGATGTGTAATCAACATGAAAGTGGTCGAGGAGATGGGCATCAGACTGAGAACTTTAGAAACGCCCATAGCCTTTTGCCAATTAGATGGATCAGTGGTGGGGGGTTGCCCTGCACGCTTCATAACGGAACCCCTAGAGATGACCATGGGGGAGCATGAAGAGACTTTGTGTTTTATTGTGGCCCCTGGAATGGAGCAACCATTAATACTAGGATTGCCCTGGCTCCGCAAGTGGAATCCCCATGTGAACTGGAGGAAGGGGTCGTTACGCATACGCACCAATCAGCGACCGGAAGGAGAGGGGCCATCCCAACAGAGGCTTCAGAATCCGGTTGAGCTAGCCTCCACAGGTACCGAAAACTTGGAGGGGGAGGAAAAGATTCCGAAAGAATATTGGGACTTAAAAGAAGTGTTCAGCGAAAAGGCTTCAGACGAGCTTCCCCCCCCCATCGGTCAACAGATAGTAGTATTGAAATTCTGCTGGGGGTGACGCTCCCGAAACCAAAGTTATATTCGATGACACCATGGGAATTGGAAGAGCTGAGATCATTTATCGATAAGAATCTGAAACGTGGTTTCATCCAACCCGCTAGACCTCGGGTAGCAGCCCCAGTGTTGTTCCGTGAAAAGAAAGATGGCTCCAAGCATTTGGTAGTGGACTATAGAAACCTGAATGCTATTTCTGTGGAAAACGTGTACCCCCTCCCCCTAATGAAGGACATGTTAGCCCACCTGGCTAAAGGGAAAATTTTCACGAAATTGGACTTGAGAGAAGTGTATTACCGAATCCGAATTAAAGAAGGGGATGAGTGGAAAACCGCTTTTAATTGCCCAATGGGTTGTTTCCAGTTCAATGTTCTCCCCTTTGGCCTGCAGGGGGCTCCAGCCGTATTCATGCAGATGATCAATCAGGTGTTACATGAACATTTATACAAGGGGGTTTTGGTTTACCTTGATGACATTCTTATTTACACGGAAACTTGGGATGAACATGTGAAACTGGTACGTTCAGTACTACAGAAGCTGCGAGCCGCTAAACTGTATGCTAAACTGTCCAAATGTGAATTCCATCAAGAGAAAATTGACTATTTGGGGTATCGCATTTCACACGAGGGTATCGAAATGGACCCAGGGAAGGTGCGGGTGGTGTTGGAGTGGGCCCCACCGCGCACCCGAAAACAACTTCAAAGCTTCTTAGGATTTGCCAACTTTTACCGGCAATTCATCCCGTCTTTTGCTAAGATAGCAATGCCTATCACCAATCTCTTGAAAACCAAAGGGGAGGTGAAACCAAAGCCCAGCAAACCGCTGGAGTGGTCCATGGAATGCCAAGCCGCCTTTGAAAAGTTGAAGCGACTGTTCGCTGCAGAACCAGTGCTAAAGCACCCGGACATGGATGCCCCGTTCGTGATCCAAGCCGATGCGAGTGATGTGGCAGTTGGAGCGGTCCTACTTCAAATCAATGAAAAGGGAACTCTACAATCCTGCGCCTACACCTCCCGTAAACTGACTGAAACCGAAAGAAGGTGGGCTGTCTGGGAAAAGGAAGCTTTTGCAGTTCGTTGGGCTCTATTGACGTGGAGACATTTCTTGGAAGGAGCGAAACACCCGTTTGAGGTATGGACTGACCATAAGAACCTGGAGGCCTTAAAGACGCCTCGGAAACTGTCTCCTAAACAAGTTCAGTGGGCCCAGTATTTTAAGCAGTTCAACTTTTCACTGAAGTACATCCAGGGGGGGAGGAATTTTATGGCGGATGCTTTATCTAGACTGCCTCAATATAACAGTGTTCGTCAGGAAGTGATACGGCCGATTGTTTCAACCAAACAGCTGGCCGCCCCGGTGGTCACTAGAGCGCAAAAGAAGAAGCAAGAAGCAGATTTGTCGAGTGATTTGACAGGGCAATTAAAGGAAGCCTTGAAACTGGATGAGTGGTTCCTGGCGCATTCAAATAACTGTACAGTTAGAGATGGTTTAGCCTGGATGGGAGCGAAACTGTATGTACCAGAGACATTGAGAAGTCAAATATTGCAACAGGCCCTTGATTCCAAAGCGGCTGGTCACTTTGGGTTCGTGAAGACCTTACACCTCGTTAAGCGACAATTTTGGTGGCCGTCGTTGAAAAAGGACATTGAGACTTATGTGGCTAGCTGCTCAGTTTGCGCCTCAGCAAAAAGGCCTCCTGGTAAGCCAGCTGGTCTGTTACAGAATGTGGCCAGGCCAACAGCTCCTTGGAAGGAAATTTCTATGGATTTTATAGTGGAGTTACCCGAGAGCACTGGACACATGGTTATTTGGGTAGTAACCGATTTGTTCTCCAAGCAAGCGCATTTCATACCTTGCTCTAAGATTCCCTCTGCAAAATCGTTGGCTAAACTATTCATACTACATATCTATAGACTGCATGGTGTTCCTGAATGTATAATTTCTGACCGAGGGGTTCAATTCACCTCAAACTTTTGGAGGGAATTCTTGAAGTTAATAGGCTCCGCCCAGGGGCTAAGCTCCACCCACCATCCCCAAACCAATGGGGCCTGTGAGAGAACTAACGCAGTGTTAGAACGATACCTCAGATGTTACATAAATTATCAACAGGATAATTGGGCTGACTTACTGCCATTTGCCGAGGTGGCATACAACAATTCTGTCCATAGTAGTACTGGGTTCACCCCCTTTAAAGTGGCGTCAGGACAAGACTTTGTACCCATACCTGAGCTTCCTCGTGAAAGACCTAACATCCAGTCGCTAGACAAATGGATATCTCAACTCCAACTTAATTGGCCAGTTGCCCGTAAAGCATTAGATGATGCACATCAATCGCATAAGAAGTTTGCAGATAAAAAGAGAACTCCACAGTTAGTCTCATTGCATAAGAATATCCCCATAGGGGAATGTGGCTTGTCAACTTACTTGTTGTTTAAAAAAAGATCACAACGTCTGTCCCAGGTCAATTCTGGAGAGGCAGCAGGGAGATTCTGAGCTTTTGCAGCAAATGTTTCCATGAAAGAATACGTACTGAAGTCATAAATAAAGATGGTCTCCATTTCTGCTTTACCAACCTTAGACTCCCCTGTATGATTGCAAGCTTAGAGTTAGAGATGTTTTTAGCCTTCCTTCTATATAAATGCTATTTTAGAAGGTTCACTTTGGATTGATTAATCAAGAATTATACCGTGTTTCTCCAACAATACGGCCTCCACCAATAGGAAGCCCCACCATGTTTTATTGGCATAAAATCAAATTAAGCACCTCCCCCCAAATTAAGCCCCATATTAAACATGCAAAATGGGGGGGGGGGGAAGCGGGGGGGACTTGCCGTTAGGAAGTACTTTTGTTGCATGCCCGGATATGGTGCTGCCTGCATTGGTGGGGCACTTCATATCGGGAGACCTTCCACCATTGCTTTCCCTTCTCCCTTGCTGCCGCGGCATTAGAGCAACACCGCGGCGTTTGGCGCAGCCACGTGCGGCCAGTCAGGGCTCCTCCCTGCAACCGGAGCCCTGAGGAGACACTTGGCTTCAGGCGCTCCCGTCTTCCCTTTGCTTTGAAGATAAAGCGAATTATTTTACAAAGCCTCCCCTGCCCGAGAGGGCAGCCCAACCCCACGTGGGAGGCTAATTTCCCGGGGCCTCTTCCGTTCCTCCCTGACCTCCCTACACTGCGCGCCTCTGACGCGCTGGTCCCTTCAGCCCAGTGAGCTCTTCCACCTCAAAGAAAGGCCAGGCGGGCGGCTGTGAAGCAGCAGCAGCGGGTCTGAGCCGCTCGCAGCGGAAACAGCCACCACCCTTAGCCCGACGCGGGGAGAACGAGCGAGGTTAGCGCCCGCCAGCCCGTCCTTCCCGCCTTTGGAGGCACCTGCACTGAGCGCCTCCGCGGCTCGGTTTCCCCTGCCGGAGGGTCCTCCTTTCGTGCGGAGGGCTGCGGGGGAAGGCGCTCGCCCGAGAGGATCTCTCCCTCTCTCTCCCCGCAAGGTCAACGTCTGCGCTGTGCAGGAGAGGGCTGCAGCTGGTTCCTCCTGCTTGCTGAGAGGTGAGGAAGCCGCGGCTCGCCCGGGCAAGATTTGGGAACGAGGGGCAGGAGGAGGCACGCACACACCCGCGGCTCACTTTCCCAGCTCTGCCCAGCCCTCACGGCTCTCGCGCGGCCCTGGCGGGCAGCGAGCACCTCCCGCCGGACCCTCCGCTCATCCTGCCAGGGCCGCGCCAGAGCCGTAAGGGCTGGGCAGAGCTGGGAAAGTGAGCTGCGGGTGTGTGCGTGCCTCCTCCTGCCCCTCGTTCCCAAATCTCACCCGGGCGAGCCGCGGCTTCCTCACCTCTCAGCAAGCAGGAGGAACTGGCTGCAGCCCTCTCCTCCGCAGCGCAGACGTTGACCTTGCGGGGAGAGAGAGGAGAGATCCTCTCGGGCGAGCGCCTTCCCCGCAGCCCTCCGCACGAAAGGAGGACCCGCCGGTAGGGGAAACCAAGCCGCGGAGGCGCTGGTGCAGGTGCCTCCAAAGGCAGGAAGGACGGGCTGGCGGGCGCTAACCTCGCTCGTTCTCCCGCGTCGGGCTAAGGGTGGTGGCTGTTTCGCTGCGAGCGGCTCAGACCCGCTGCTGCTGCTTCACAGCCGCCCGCCTGGCCTTTCTTTGAGGTGGAAGAGCTCACTGGGCTGAAGGGACCAGCCAGAGGCGCGCAGTGTAGGGAGGTCAGGGAGGAACGGAAGAGGCCCCGGAAATTAGCCTCCCACGTGGCTGGGCTGCCCTCTCGGGCAGGGGAGGCTTTGTAAAATAATTTGCTTTACCTTCGAAGCAAAGGGAAGACGGGAGCGCCTGAAGCCAAGTGTCTCCTCAGGGCCCGGTTGCAGGAGGAGCCCTGACTGGCCGCACGTGGCTGTGCCAAATGCCGCGGCATTGCTCTAACGCCGCGGCAGCAAGGGAGAAGGGAAAGCAACGGTGGCCTGAACCCGAAGGTCTCCCGAATATCCAAGCTGTCGCCGCCCGCCCACCCACCCGAGGATGGAAGGGGGGGGAATTAAGTCACCCACGAAAAGACATCCTAGCCGTTTTTTCGGGGTCAAAAAAATAAGGCCCGGTCTTATTATGTGAGAAACACAGTACTAACGGAGAAATCAAGCAAGACATATTGAGCTACCTGCCCTCCTCAGTGCTCTGAGACCAACAAACATGGAAACAACTGTTAATCGCCTTCAAAATGCTTTATAAAATGATGGCACTGTGGAAGTGCTCCAAGGAGGATACTAGCAGGATCTAACAACCCTCTTCTAAAGTAGAGACAGAAAGAAAAGCTGAAGATGAGTCAGCACTTGAGAGCTGAGAAAGCAATTGAAGAAATTCAAGACATGCGTAAAGAAAGAAAATATACCCTGCCTCTCCTTATGTGCTTGCGGTGTACGTTGCATTTCCAGAACTCCTTACCTTGGATGGCTAACCACCTGCCAGTTGTATCCATGGAAAAAACTGGCTGCCAAGGTGATGCCACTTTATATGAAGGTGCCATCATGAATCGGCAAATGATCTCATCTGTCGTGGTATCCATCAGATTAATGACACCAATCCAGAAGAAAATTAGTACCTGGCACAAATGAAAAAATGACATGCAGATCTTCCACACATTCATGGGTGTTGTTTTATAGCAACCCAATGACTTCTATGTGTTAAGCCAACAGCTACAATTTACAAAGAGCCAGTTTCATCTAGTGGTTAAGGTACCAGACTAGAAAGGGGAGACTGTGAGTTCTAGTCCTGCCTCAGGCATTAAAGCCAGCTGGCTGTTTTGAGGCCAATTGCCAGGAGATTGTGAGTTCTAGTCCCGTCTTATGCATTCAACCTACCTAGATGACTTTGGGCAAATCACTGAGAGATAGGGAGTTCTAGTCATACCTTTGCCATGAAAGCCTGCTGGGGACATTGGGCCAGTCCCTCTCTCTCAGCCCAACTCACCTCGCAGGATTATTATTGTGGGGCAATAGGAGGAGGAAAGGTTGTTGGATGTTTGCCACTTTGAATTATTTGTAGTCATGATGATGATGATGATGGCGGGATACAAATAATTTTTTAAAAAAATGCCACCACCACCATTAACATGGATCTTGGTCCAGTACAACATCTATCATTTAGCCATCTGTGTTATATCAACACACAAGAGATCCAACATCACCACTGATTATTTTGTATTCAGATATTTCATCTCTAAGCATTTCTCCCTGATCTTTCCCACCTTCAAGTTTCTTGGATTTGGAAAGACAAGACACTTTAAGAAAGTAACAATATGGCACTCACAGCATCGGGCAATGTTGGAATGGTGGCCACAGCACTGATTGTCTGATCAGGAACCTCAGGTCTATATAAAAAAAGAGACTTTATGTACTTTTTTTTCACTTGGTATCTTGAGGAAAGCATGTTCATGGCCAAGAGAGGCATAAGTCATACAACTGTTTAAGAGAAATGTTTTCAGTCCTTCTTTGATTCTGATCTAAAAATGATCATTAAGACTTATGGGATTTATTCTGCATTGCCCATAACCCTGTTTCAGTGTACTCAGTAAATCAGTCTAGAGATAGTGTGTGCAGGGGTCAAGAAAGATACTTCCAGGGGTGGGCTGCTACGGGTTCACCCAGGTTTGGGAGAAACGTAGCTAATGTTATGGGCGGTTCAGAGAACCGCCAAATCCCACTCCTGGCTGGCCCCTCCCATCCCACCCTCCTCCTCCCATTCTGCCCCGCCCCTCCCAGGAGTCTCCACGCAGCCTGTTTTGGATGCGAGATAAGTGCAGGGCCCACACAGAGGCTCCGGGAGGGTAAAAAATGAGCCTCCCAGAGGCTCCGGAAGGCAGAAACGGGCCCGGAGCCTGGGGGAGGCTGTTTTTGCCCTCCCAGAAGCTCAAGAAAAGCCTCCGGAGGCTGGGGAACGCAAAAATACCCCCCACCCCTTCACTGTGGTGCAGAAGGCTGACTAGGCCATACCCACCATGGTCACGACCACCCAGCAACCAGGCAGAGAACCAGTTGCTGAAATTTTTGAAGCCCACCCCTGGATAACAGATAATCAGAGTTGGAAGAGACCTTGTAGGTCATCTAGTCCAACCCCCCGCCCAAGTGGGAGACCCTACACCATTTCTGACAGAGGGCAGTCCAGCCTCTTCTTAAAAGCCTCCAGTGAAGCTCCCACAACTTCCGAAGGCAACTTCTGTTCCATGGGTTGATTGTTCTCACTGTCAGAAAGTTTCTCCTTATTTCCAGGTTGAATCTCTCCTTGTTCAGTTTCCATCCATCCTGGATACTTCTCAGAATTCCATTTTTCTACATGGAATATGTTATTAATCCTCATGCTAGCAGGATAACATTCTAGGATGGCACCAGAAGTTCCCACTAAATCTTTTTAAAAATCTACAAAGATTAAATTTCTGTCCTTGAGGAAAAACAATAGTAGTCATGTTGGCCATGACAAAACACCATCCCAAATCCACCTGGACTTTATTAAGAAAAATGAAATGCTACAGTACCATTGAACCTCCAAGAATGTGTCAATAGATAGTGAAATTAAGGGACACAGGCCATGGAAAAGGGTGGAAGAAGGGTAAAAAAAATTTTTAAACCAGTTCTCTGAACTTGGTTTGTACAGGTTTACATTCTTCAATGGAGAAATTTTTTTCTTGGCATGTTTATTACTCTCATACATCTGCCCCATCATAGTTATTACATTGTTTCCCCAATCCGCTCTCTTAAATTCTGATTTGTTTTCTTGAACAAACAGAATGAATTAAGAATGAACAGCACTGTTTTAAGAAACACCCTCACTTTGTAACTACAGTGGATTCCAATTCCCAACACTCTTTTCAAATGAGGATATTACTGATCTTGGCTTGTCATATCCATGGACATCCCCCAACAGCAATAAAATGTAATGCCTTTTCATCATGAACACAATCATGGCATGGGAGTTGGCAAGATAGGATGCATTTCTTCTTCGGGGGAAATCAGGGCCAGAGAATGCCACTCATGGGAATCATCCCCATTTGCCCAAATGTCCTGGACCCTTAGCTGGGCTGCCTCACCTAATTCCTAATAACTTGGACTTAAATTCTTTGGTCCCGGATGTGAGCAGGTAAAGTGATCCATCTGTGCTGAGCACCAAAAGCTGCACCATGGTGTGGGCAGGATCCTTGCTACAGCAAGATATTTTCTCTCTGGATGGTAGCAAACGTGGCATGAATTGTATGTTTCGTGCAGTGTAGTTTTCTGGAAGTACCATGGCACACAATGGAAATCCTAGAAGATCACAAATGAAGACATAGGGTAGCAGGCTGCTCTTCATCAAGGTTATCTTTATAGTTTATTTCACTATGCCAGAGTTCAGTTTTCTGAATAAATTAGTAGAGTGGCTATTAGCCTAAGGCTTAAGCTATCCAAAAATGCCATTAGGTTTCTTCTTAGAAACTAAATTACAAGCCCAGCCCATGTTGCATGCTGTCCAGAGTCTTCTAAAATTGGACAATCTCCTAAACATTTAAGTATCCATTTTCCCTGAAAATATGACCTACCCTGAAAGCAAGTCCTATCTTGATCTTTACACATGTGCCCACTATAAGCCCTATCCCCAAAATAAGCCCTAATTAAGATCCCACCCACTCCAGAGTGCACAGGTAAAAATTAAGCTAGGGTGGGGATGGGGGTGGGTGGGTGGAGCTGCCCTTCTACTTACCTTTGGACAGTTGTAGCCAGGCCTTGCATACCCCAACATCTGCCTTGCCAGCCCATTTCTTCTGCAGCTGGTAAGGCTGGCAAGGCTTTCCTGAAGGCCTCTGTAGCTGATAACAAAGCTCTGGATCGATCTGGAGCTCTGTTATTGGATGCAAAGGCCTTCAGTTGAAGGCCTTGCCAGCTGCCGAAGAAGTTCCTGAAGGCCTCTGACAGCGAAAAGGAGGCTGGGGCGACACGCGCAAGTGAGCTTAGTCAATGGATGACATCCCCTGAAAATAAGACCTGGTGCTTTTTTTGGTGGCAAAAAAATTATAAGACAGGGTTTTATTTTTAGAGAAACACAAAGTCCAAACTCTCCCACAAGGTTTCCAACAAAATTTAATTTGGGGTGCATATGTGATAAAATAAGATGTTTAATTATATGGAGGTGGCGGAGGAAAATGGTACCCAGCTATTTAAGGAGGGAAGTCCTGGACCATCACTCAGAAATCTCTTGGTTTTAAAAAAAAGTTGTTTGCCACTGCATTAAAATTTCAGGGTGAGAATTCCCCTTTTTCTAACTTTCCCAAGCCAATAGGGAAAAAGCTCACCTACTGATGTGTCCCACAAAGTAATGGCCTTATCTTCACAGACAAAAGCAAAGTAAGATGCACAAGAGCTGAGAGTTGAATATACAATCGGAGCAGCACATGGCCAAATAATATCTGGTTTGGGATCAGAATCTGGAAGGAACAGAAGATCATATGAGAGATGGGCCCCATAGTAGGGAAAAGAATGTTATCTTCTGCTTAGAACCATTCTAGATTTTCCACCTCTCTCTTTTTGATTCACACAGCTACACATAGGAATAAGCAGAGTCCATCTTATATAAAATTACTACAGAAACTGGCAATCCAGGGTCCCATGGTGGTGCTGAATTATGTGTTTTAGTATTTATGAGCTTTGAATGAGATGGGCCAACTGTCTGACCCAGTACCTAAATAATCACATTGTGCTAAACCCTCATGAAGTGACTTTCAGTTCTGGTTTCATCTTAACATGTTATGTAAACTTAGCCACTGCAATTTATGACTACAAATGTTGCATAAATCTAATCAATTGTGGCATATTCAACACAACTATGACAAAAACAAACTACTGTTAGTAAAATGCGTAATCTCAAAGTATGTTTTGCAAAAGAGAATTTTTCAAGTGGCTAATTTTAAAAGCAGCCTGTCTAAAGCTATTCTTCAAGACCGAAAACTATATGCGTGTTTAGACTTTGCTTTTCTTGTTTTTCTGCTAACAAATGGAACTAAAATCATGGGGCAACTCCCAATGTCAAATTCTTGTGATTCAACTCCCAATGTCAAATTCTTGTGATTCAACTCCCAATGTCAAATTCTTGTTATTCCCCCCCAACCATTTTATGAAATATGATCTGATACCAGGATTTGGCTATTGAATTTCAAGCCCCCCATAAAACAGTCTGTACAAAGGATTATGCCTTGAGGTGTCTGAAATATATCACCAGAAACTCTGAAATGCACATAAAACTTCAGAAAATTCTTGTAGGGGGACTCCACAGTAGCATTACCAGGTTTTTCCTTGGGTGGACGACTCAGGAAATAGAAGCAAAGATTGTGACTGTTGCTCCAGTGAACACTGAATGCGACAGGCGTATCTAGAAAATGTAAACAAAACAAAAGGCACTCAGAGATAAGGCCCTGAGAAAGATTTGAAAGGCAAAGGATTTTATTTTCCCACCCTCTGTTCTCTCCTTTGGAAGGAGCATGAGAAAACGAAAATCAGGAAAGAAACATGCAAGTTCAAATCCCACCCACAGAGCGCAGACTCCTGGGCCTAAACACATTGACTCTGTTCATATTCAAACTATAATTCTGCTGAAGGAGTTTCATCAAGACTGTCAAAAGTCCTGCCCAGCGTGGGAAAATTACCTGTCTCAGCTTTTAATTCAGTTCCAGTTTGAAAGGTGCGGCCAGGTAAGTGAAAATGGAATTTTGCACAACTAAAATAGACAGAGATGACAATTCGTGAAAACACACACATTATCAAGAGATTTAAGGAAGCCAGTAACAGTTTAGGAAAGCCAATAACACTGGTTTAGGGGAGCATTATTTATTAGGGTTACTTGCACGTCGCTCACATTTTCACAAAAAGGAGAAGGAGCCGTGGTGGCATAGTGGTTAGAATTCAGTATTGCAGGCTAATTCACTGCTCACTGCCAGCAGTTCGATCCTCACCGACTCAAGGTTGACTCAACTTTGCATTCTTCTGAGATTGGTAAAATGAGGACCCAGATTGTTGGGGGCAATTTGTTGATTCTGTAAACTGCTTAGAAAGGGCTGTAAAGCACTACAAAGCGGGATGTGAGTCTAAGTGTTACTGCTATTCCTATCTTCCAATTAAAATGCAGATTATAAATAGCCTTCTGTAAGCTGGTTCCCTCCAAATCTATTATGGTTCAAATCCTGATGGCCAAAATGACTGGAAAAAGGTATGGGAAGGCTATTATAAAAATCAGAAAAACGTTATCAAATCATCTTAGGAAACCAGATGAAGGTCCCTGCACCTTACCCAGCTTCAATCTCAGCAACAGAATTATATAATATGGTTATGTTTTCTCAACAATGCAACTGGAAATCAACAGCAGAAGCAGATCCTCTCCTCCTCTTACCTAGGTGTTTCCTCTTTGCTCTCCAGGTCATCCTCGATCTCCAGATACTGCTGGAACTTGCTGTTAAAAAGCTCTTGCAGCCACTCCACCTGGCAGTCTCTGATCAAGGTGTTGTAGCCCATGCCGATCACATGTCCTTCATCACTCTTCATTAACGCTTCAAACGGACTCCTAAATGTACTTGCTAAATTTCAACAAAACGGTGTTAGAAAGCCCCCTTTCCGTCAATCCAATACCCTTGAAACCTGCTTCTGCTCGTTTTGCTTGTTTATCTTTAATTTGGGGAAGTTATAATCCTTGGACATTTTAGAAAAAAGAAATGGGTGAATTGATTAAGTAAGAGGCTCAGGTTGAAAGCCTGGGAGCAAATCCCAAGGAATACAGTGTGGTTTATTTCTAAGCAGGGGTCTCTCAACCTTTGTTCTGGCTTATGGAGACATTAACAAACACACGTTAGTCCCAAAACCCTGTTTTCTTTATTTCAACGGCTGTGAATTTTAGTCATTCACAGCCCGTAATGAGCCTGGAACAGTTTGTAAATAGTCCCATGGAAGTCTGTCAAAGTCCTTCAGGATAAGTCTGATAAGCATGCACCTTTATCTTCCTTGAAATGCTGCCAATGACTAAATGTCCAATTAGTTATACAAGGCCAAAACGGAACAAAAATTCAACACGAGCTTCAGGTTTCAAACCGACTAGTATGAACAAAGTTGCTTCCTGCAAAGATTCCTGTCCCTTTGCTCCTCCTTTATGTCTTATGGGAGGGCCAATCACCTCCAAGCCTTACTCCCAAGTCGCTGCTTTTGTCTTAACTGTTCTTGCTTTCTGGCAGCTCTGTGCACATGCGCACTGGGAACAGGCTCCCCTTGTTCCTCTGCCTCGCTGCTGTCAGATTCTGGAGGCTCTGGAGTCAACACATAACTCCCAGATGGCCCTGGCCCAATCTCTGCATCGGACGCAGGACCATAGTCTGAGTCCTCCCCAGTCTCCCAGACTAGCCCATCTTCCTCCACACTGTCCAATTCTGCTGCCGTCTCCACAGGCTGCCGATGGACCACAACAACCTGGCATCTTTAAGATGTGTGAATTTTATCTCCCAGAATTCTGGGAGCTGAAATCCACACATGCTGGCTAAGGAATTCTGGGAGTTGAAGTTGTCATATCTCAAAATTGCTAAGACTAAAAAACATGAGCAAACCCACAGAGTAGCATCTTGAGAGATAAACATGCTCTTTCCAGATGTTGATGACCACAGCCTGGCACAGGCAGCAGCTCCTCAAAATTAACATTTCTTCCCCTCCTTTTCAACTGGTCTCTTGAGAATATTGGAGGTAATAGTGTCTGAAGACACATGGCCCACTTGGTGCAGCTTAGGAGGTGCAATGAATCAGCCTTACAAAACAAAGTCCAACATTTCCTCTTTTGTAAAAACTTCGCTCTGCTTCATTTTTCTCCCCTAAAGAATGAAGCCTTTTAAGCATCTCTCAGTCCAATTAATATAAATATTTCATTACCCCATTATTAAAAAAGTGGTCATTGCAAGTAGTTATCAACAATTATAATAATATAGCAATAAGAATTCACATAACTGACCCAGCCTCTTAGACAATATTAGAAAGGCTTGGGTCAGCAATGGTGTTGCTAACTGAAATGTCAGATTCTCTCCTGGAGATCTTAGGAAGTGATTTTTGTTTTTAGTTCTTGAACCTCTCTTTCATTATGTCTTTCTTTCCTTCCACCCCAGCTCACTCACTCTTCCCTTTTTTTTCTCTTTCTTTCTTACAGCTACCTTCTGATCATTGCCTCCTTTTTCTTTTTCAGTAGTTTCTGCCAACTTGTCTTACATTCAGCTTATAAGGGGAACTCTTTCTCACCCTCCAGATAATACCTTTCCCTACTACCTCTTACTGACAAGAGTCAATACGACATCCCACAGGTACTATAGGCCAGTGATCCCCAACCTTTTTTATGCGCGCCCGGTACCGGCATCAGCTGGGCGCCGCCATCTTTTTGATGAAAAGTGCTTCCGGTGACCTCACCGGAAGCACTTTTCATCAAAAAGATGAGCCAGCGCCCGGTGAGCTTTTCTGCAGAAATGGCTTTCACCCGGAAAAGCTCACCGGAAGCGCTTTTCATCAAAAAGATGGCGGTGCCCAGCAACCAGCGGCCCGGTAGGACTTGTTCCGCTGGATCGGTACCGTCCCCGGACCGGTGGTTGGGGACCCCTGCTATAGGCCATCTTTCTACGGCTCTGGAGCACCCTGAAATCATGTCATTATAATTCAGTGGTGAGCTATTAGAAATAAATGGCAAGATTTTCCAAGGCTTTCAAAGGTCTTTAAGCATTTGCAGAAGGTCAGGGGGGCTGCAGCCGACCTCACTGCAGGGGCAAGATATTCCAAAGGGCAGGAACCTATTGCTTTCCATAGTTTGATTTTTCTTGCTTGTTTGCCCCAGCACAATAAAGCACAAATGTTGAGAAAGCAGAAAGGAGTCAAGAAGATTCTAACCTGAAAGAGGCTTGGGTGGTCTGACCTTCAACAGTAAAACGGGGGGAAGCAGCTTAGATTCAATTTTGCTTAGCAGCTGTTGCAAATCCTACAAAGAATCAAAATGGCAATTCTGAACAATATGTTATTGTTGCTCCTTGATAAAATTGGGATTTTGGTAGTTGGGCGGATTCTGGTTAGACTATAAATAGACAGTATGGTTCTGTGAGCACCAATATCATTTTCTGTGGTGGCCAGCAGAGATCCAGCTTCTTGCGATTTTCTTAAAGATTCAGGAGCGGGGGGGAGGAGGAGGAAGAGGAGGAGGAAAACATAATAAATCATAAATAGGTGCTTTGTGATTGGCTGCAGACAGTATCAATCACTTTAATACTGTTCTTTCCCTATCAGCAAGCATCTTTTAAGGAGACCACAGCCTTAGAAAATGGCTGAAATTTAACAGCCCAATGTTAAATTTGAAATATTCCAAATATGCCCAACAGTCTAAAGGAGACTGCAGACTTCTGGGTGACATTGCTGCCTTGTCCTAAAAACATTCCTCTTCAGACATAATTAACCAATCAGGCTAAGAGTTCATAGGTGAGCATGAGGAGCAGGGGGTTGTGGTAGCAAAGGGGTTAAATGATGAAACATATATTGCAACATCCCAATGAGAATTCCATGATTTACGTCTTTGTGTCAAGAATCAGGGTGCAAGTTTGAAAGGCAGGGTCTAAGTTGTCATGTTGCAATGTTTCACCACTTTGTCAACCTCTGGTACCAGATGCTTAGCATGGCACTGTACTAAATCAGCTGGATTCTGTTAACTGGCTGGGTTCTTCATGGCCCCAGAGTGCCATTTCAGTTTTAAAGTCAAAACTCAGTGGCTTTCTTTGAAGTTTTGTGGAGGAAACAAGCCCTAGAAGACTTCTTGAAGACTTCTCATTCACCACCATTCATGATTGACAAGACAGTCATGAAATATATCAAAAAACGGGATCTACTAGATCAGGACTATTCAACCTTTTGGGGGTTGGGTGAATGCCTATAGATTTTTTGCAAATGCATTGTGGGCAGACACACACATGGTGCACACAATCGATTCCCTCCATCAATTTATCAGAATTTCCCTTTTGTCATCTAGATCTCTTTTACCCAGGATTTTGCCTGTAATCCCTGATTCTCTCAATCTCTTCTTCTGGCACAAGGGTTCACTGAGCTGCAGCTATCTACCATTTTCATTTGCCATGAAAGTTTTTGAGACCTGATTCAAGTCCACAGGCACTCTTGGAAATAAAAGGGATGCCACAGACTATCCCCCTGTTTTGGAGCATCCCACCACTCCACTTTTTTTGTTGTTGTTAAAAATGTACTTTTTCCAATGTACATATTCAAAGTGGGACAAAAGCATTTCATTAGAGACAACCATAAACACATTGCTTTCTCGTGTGTTACCTGGGAGTAACATATATAGAGAATAAAAAAATGTATCCATGGTACCCCATTTTATAAACTCCTTGTGATGACCCGGGGCGTGGCACAAAGGCAACACAGTCAGATAATCAGTAGGAGTCTCTTTATTAGCTCCAACTTTGCCCCCAGTGTCATGGTTACCTTCTGGCTGGAGAAAAACTATCTCAGGAACAGCCTTTGGCTGCAGAGAATCAAATCCAAAACGTGTTCAACAAAAACTGTAACTGTAAGTCCAATGAAGGCAAAATGAGGTAATTAATCCAACAGGGCAGGAGCAAGAATTCTAGACATGAAGACACGGCAATAACTCAGCACAATTGGGAAGACACCAGGAACACAGATAAGCAAAGTCAACACAAGATAAACTCACCTTTGCTCCCAACAGCTGCCACACGCAGCATGCATTTATTTTGAACTCTCTTCCCAGCTGTGGCTAATGAAGGGAATCAGGGCCTTTCCTCCCCCATAAACCATGCAACCCATGTTGCTCTCTTCTCCATTCCTCCCTGCATGCCCTAGGATGAAGAGGGGGTGGGCCTGGGTCTGCCTCTGAATCCCGTCTCCCTTGTTCTACCTCTTCCCTGCTCTGCCCAGCTGGACTTTGCCCTTCCCCAGTTTTCTCCACAGCCAACGGAGCCACACTCCCACTCCCTGTCAGTTGTTTGGCTTCTTCCTCAGATTCAGACTCCGACAGGGGCATGACACTCCTTCTCAAAGCAGTCTTCTTGACAATCTAGTTGTTTGACCAAGGTTGCTTCAGCCATTTAACAGCCTTATAGAGTTCAAAGACAGGATTGCTTACCAGGTCTTCAGTTACTTGAATATCAACATTCTTGTGCTACAGAAATACAAAAACACCCATGGTTCAGAAATACATAGAACAATACTACAGCAGAAGGGATTAGATAGATATACTGACTCTACCTAAAACTACACTCCTGTGGAATTAGTTTAGCCCCCAAACCAGACAACAGCAACACCAGAAAACCAACGAGGTTCTGATTCTTATTTGAAAAGGACTCTATCAACTTGGCTCATTTTAATCAAAGATCCACTAATTAATTCCTAACGATGAATAGACATCATAGAGAGGAGAAGTATTATGTCAGAAGAAAATGCCAGGATGCTTCTATCTGGCTTCACCAGATATAAATTTTAAGAAAAAGAAAATAATCCAAAATTAAGGTTAATTCTCAGGAAGAGCCCCATAGACAACTGAGCTGTTTTAGGCACTTTTAACACAATTAGAGAAATATGGGCTCATTCTCCAGCCATACCTATGCTGCAATACATAGCAACATCATTGTCAATAGCAGATCTACAGTATGGTTTAAACGTTGGGTTAAGAATCAAGGTAGTTTAGCAGTAAGGTGCCTTTAGAACATTAGTGATCTTTCTTTAGTTAAAAGAAAACTTTTAGAGATGCCAACCATTTGGACCTCTTAAAAGTGTTTTTTTACCATAGATTTCTCTGGTAATTTCTCTTGTACTGGCAGCTGGTTGAGTCCCATGTCCTTGACAGATCCTGAACCTGGGAGAGCAATTGCATGGAGATGTTCGGTCTCCTTCTGCCAGGCATCCTTAGGCAATCGATAAATCTCCAGCCAAGACTCAGAGCTGCCTTTATTGAGAAATCAGAAGAAAGCACATTAAGCAATCAGGAAGGAGAAGAAAGGTCTCACAGTCCTTTAAAATACAGGAGGGTCCTTATTATTAACAGTGTCCCATAACAACAAAACCAGATTCACAGTTTTTTGCCCCTGCTCATGAACTGCGAATTCTAGGACAAGTAAAAGATGGGACAAATAGAAGCTGTAAATGTTGTCCAGTTTAGATGGATGACGGGACCAATTTAGGGATGAGACAAAGTGGGACGGATACAAGTTGAGCTAAGACTTTTCTATTGCTGTTTTTGAAAACTATGTTAAGCATATTTATGTATTTATTTGTCAAATTCATATAGCTGCCTTTCTCACCAAAAGCTATTATGGGCAGTCTATGCTGATACAAAAGTTATTTTATGTTTTTCACTTTAAAATTCCACACTAAGAGCTGTGGTGGCACAGTGGTTAGAGTGCAGTACTGCAGGCTACTTCTGCTGACTGCTGATTGTCAGCAGTTTGACAGTTCAAATCCCACTGGCTCAAGGTTGACTCAGGTTGACCTCGCTTAGAGAGGGCTGTAAAAGCACTGTGAAGCGGTATATAAGTCTAAGTGCTATTGCTATTAAAATGGTCCAAAGCTTAATTCTGCAGTTGAAACGGGCTCAGACTGGAGGTAAAAAAGGGAAATATTTTAGAGGCTCAAGTTGTCTACCACTGTTCAGTTTACAGAAGTTTTAGAAAATTTCTAATGGAAATTCCTTAAACTTCTGAGTATATATAAAAGGGAAGTCAGTGGCAGAAGAACTGCTTGAGCCTGATTTACAAAGTGCAAAACAAAACAAAAAAAGCAAACATACATTCCAAAGTATCTGTTGTCTCCAAACCTGAAATATTAAATACTATTTGGAATGTTCCTGTGTTAATAATGAAGCTTGGATTTCAACACAACTGTTCTTAACCAGATAATGACACGTTATGATACAATCAGGTTTTAGAGAAAGAAAAAAACAAGCTGGCTCTTTATGGTGCAAATTACTGTTGTTTGTATATATGAATTATAAAGATATCCAAATGTATTCCCACATCTCCATATAAAAGGAAAATAACAAAACCATGTCAAGATTATGAAATCTTTGAGTAGATAGATAGATGGATGGATGGATGGATGATGGATGGATAGATGATGGATGGATGGATGGATGGATGGATGGATGGATGGATGGATAGATAGATAGATAGATAGATAGATAGATAGATAGATAGATAGATAGATAGATAGATAGATAGATAAAAATAATGGTGGGCCTCCAGGGTAAGGACTCAAACAAATTTCATCATCAGCAGGACGTATTAAGTATGTCAGTAGGAAGGGCTACTTTTAAAGACTTATTTTATATCAACACCACCCAATTGTGGATCTGGATCTTAAGCCCATCAGATGGTTAAGAAAGGCTAAGACTTGCCTTGTAACAGGAATCCTGCATAGTCGCTCTCCGGCGAAAGCTCAAGTGCCATGCAGATGTTCCGCTTGCTGATATCTTCCTGACAAACAGGAGAATATGAAATATGAGATCAGGCTAGGCCTGTCCAACCAGGATAGCAAGGAGTCCAATACTAGATATTTTTGCTGCTGCAAAGCTCCCTGAAAATTCTGTCAGACTTCTCAGGGAGCTGCGCAGCTCTACAGCAAAAAGTCTTTATTGGAGAAGGTCTGAGGGCAAAAAAAAAAAAATTCAGCCCGGTACAGGTAACCCTCAACTTATTGATCACAATTGAGCCTAACATTTCTGTTGCTGTGAGAAAATTGTTAATCGTGCCCCCATTTTACAACCTTTCTTGCCACCATTGTTAAGTGAATCACTGCAGTTGTTGAGCAAATCTGGCTTCTCCATTGACTTTGCTTGTCAGAAGGTCGCAAAAGGGGATCATGTGACCCCTAGACACGGCAACCATCATAAATAGGAGCCGGTTGCCAAGCGTCCAAATTCTGATCACGTGGCCATGGGGATGCTGCAGTGGCCATAAGTGTGAAAAATGATCGTAAGTGTCATGCCTCTGGTGGAGACTGACTCTGAGGAGAAGAGGAACAGCCGACAGGGAGGTTGTGGAGGAGGCTGGGGAAGGGTAAAGGCCGGCTGGGCAGTCAGAGGACCCAGGCCCATCCCCCTCCATCCTAGGACATGCAGGGAGGAGAGGATAAGGGAGAGATATAGTCTACTGGGAAGGAGAGGGCCTTGATCCTCTTCATGGGCTACAGCTGTGACAACTGGATAAGAGGACGGGCATGTGAACAGGCGAGTGCTGGAAACAAAGTGTGGAAATATCTCTAGTTTATTGTTTCTCTCTTGAGTTTGGCATCCTTCCCAGTGTGTGATGATACCTGTTGATATCTTCAAGCCCTTATCTTGCCTGGTTTGTGTTGTTTTTTACTCTTTATAGAGTATACTCTTTAAATTTATAGGCATTTTTATGGGCCTTGCTTATCAATGGAGACCGAGTGGAACAAGTGGCCAGTTTTAAGTTTCTGGCTGTTACCCTAAAAGAGGACCTGACCTGGGGTGCCCACATTGCAGCCCTGGTCAAAAGGGCCAGCAGAGATTATACTACCTGAGGCTTCTCAGAAAACAACAACTAAATGAAAAACTGCTGGTGACCTTCTACCGCTGCACCATAGAGAGTATCTTAACTTAGTGCACCTCTGTATGGTTTGCCAATTGCACAGTGGCAGATAGGACAGCACTCCAGAGGGTTAACATCATTGCCCAGAAGATCAGGGGTTTCCCTCTCCCCTCTTTGGAAGAGCTGTATAGCTCCCGCTGCCTTAAGAAAGTTCAAAACATCCTCAAAGATTCATCTCATCCTGGGCATCCTTTTTTTGAACTATTACCATCTGGCAGATGGTACAGAATAATAAAAACAAGGACAAATAGGCTGAAAAACCGCTTCTAGGGCAGTAGGGCAAAAGGGCAGTAGCTCTTTTGAATTCTGCTGTATAGTGCAGTGTTGGTTTGGTATCAGGGGTTTCCGGTTCAATGTGTGAAGGATGTGTGTTTGTGTTTATTTTCATGGTCATGGTCATGATGTGCACTGAAGATGGTGTTTGATTTCGTTGTACGAGGTGCAATGACAATAAAGTAAACTAAACTAAACATTTTTACTCTTTAAATTTATAGGCATTTTTAGTTTAAACGGCATTTCCTCCTTCTTGTAACTGCTCGTGTGGGAGTTTTTTCTCTCCAGTCAAGGATATTTGCAGCTTGGAAGCAAAGTAAAGGAATAAAAGGGGCTGCACCTGTTTTTTGTGACTGTGTTTATTTTGTATCCCACCCTGGGTCATCACAGTAAGTCACTTTTTTCAGGGATGTTGTAACTTTGAACAGTTACGAAATGAACTGTTGTAAACTGACCTGTCCTTCTTTCCCATAGTGATTAACCAGATGTGTCATAAAAGTGCACTCAGAAGACATGTATGTAAAGCATCCTCCCAATTAATGAAGAAAAAAGGGAAATCTTCAAGTTGAATTGTCCATGCAGTATTCTTGGCTGCAGTGTGCAAGTGGTTTGACCCACCCTTCTCCTATATTGTTTTTCCTTCTAAATTTAGTCTACAGTCCTTTAAGTCTTAACTATTTCTGATTCTGCTTAGATTTTAAACTCTAACAGTAGAAATTCAATTAAAAATGCAACTTTTGAAGATTACTGCAATATGGGTATGCCACAATGGACATTAATAAACTGGGATGTTCAAAAATCTGCAATTTAGACAACTGAAAATTGACAGGTAGATAAAGATAAGCACTAGTATGAGACAAACTCACCACTTCATTTATGGATCTTATATGCAAGAGGTTTTCCCTGACAAAGAGAAAAAGACGTGCAAAACCTGGAAAACAAAACAAGAATGATTCCAGGGGAGGGCAATTTTTCCTTCAAATAGTGCCTTTATTCAGTAACCATACTTTGATTGGTTGAGAATACTACCATAAATGAAAATCATGTAAATTTTCTTCTGTTTGAAGAAAACAATTTATTCTCCACAGCTAGTAAAAACTTGAAAATCATCTTGCAAGACTTTGCCAAAGACCCTCATAATAAATTGTGAAACCAATCTGCAAATTAATCACTCATTCCTTAAAAAATATAAATGCATAGCTACCTACCCATCTCATCCACTGTTCCAAGGAGATTGGAAGTACCACCAAAAACTGCTAGCTGAATAGTGCAAATTTCAAGTTTGGTGACCTCCCAAGTACACAAGTTCTCACAGGTGGTTGAGCTGAAGACAGAAATCCCAGTGGAATGTCCGATAAAGATGTACCCCTCAGAAGCTGACAGGCAGTTTACCCTTCCCGATACCTGGGAAGATCCAAAGGAAGAGAATATGATGTCTACCTCAGAAATGTGAAGATTCAAAAGAGAACATGATGCCTATCTCAGAAACGTGTACAATATGAATGCCATCTTAATTCCATCCCTCTATACTACAATGTCTTTATATGTGGGGATTTTTTTTTTTACTTCATCTGATATTTAAATGGTTCCTTGCTTTAACATCTCTGACTCATTAAAACATGTTTAATAAACCTTTGGTAATTTTAATGGTTTTGATGGAATTATAAATAAGAGGCCTCTGAGGTAAAGGAATGATCTAGAAATATTTAGATTGGGTATGTCTTTGTGGTAATGTCCAATTCATATCTCACTGAAATTATACCATTGTTAAGCCAAAATAAAACCGGTTTGGTTGTCCAAGAGGATGACCACTGTGGAGGGGGGGAAAATATGGTGCCTATGTCACATATGAAGGTTTCCTTGAATTATTTATCTGAAGGAGATTTAGATTACCATGAATTTATTTGTAGGGTAACAGAGTAAGGGTGTGAAACTTTGCTGCTTCGTCTCTTGTAATGGGCGCCTTTCTTCAATTCGATCCCAGGCTCTTTCAAATAAGTCTTTCAATATTTTATTGATCATGCAGAAAGGCTGAGGCAAGGAGTCTAGGAGTTGGTCAGGGTCATTGAGGAAGAAATTTTCTTCTTCGTCTTTTTTAAGCCAGTCTTTTTCAGTCGGTGGAGGAATATCAAAGTGCTGCTTCCGAAGATAGAAAGGCATTTTTTCTCTTCAGCGTTCTTGCCCTGCACTTGGCTCAACTGAGTTCTGCAATAAAGTTCAATCCAATTATTAATCAGGGTGGATAGAATTTGGTTTTGAAAAAGAGAGAAACAAAGATCATCCTCGAGGTTTTTTTTAAAGGTTTTTTTTTAAACCTACTTTTATTTTTCATAAATAACCCAAAGCACCAAATATACATAATACTCTTTTCTCCTATTTTCCCCACAACAAGAATCCTCTGAGGAGAGAATGGCTGGTCTAAAGTAACCCAGCTGGCTTTCATACCTAAGGTGGGACTAGAACTCACAATGTTCTGGTTTCTAACCAGGTGCCTTAACATGGCACCCAACAGGCCCTCTATACAACAGATTTATTATTTTACTGCAATCCTGCACAATACTCTTGCCAGCTCTCCACGTAGCATAACACTGTTTTGCAATAACTGACTGACCATTTTGCTTTTCTCTTGGGGGAACTTTTTGTATACTATCCAAAAGTCCCCTAAGTATGAGCCAGGCAGACCCAGAAACAAAAGAGAAACAAACGAAGCAAAACACAAACAAAACAAAAGCAACCAAAGCAGAAATGAACCAAAACCAACAAGAGAAACAAACAAACAAAAACAAATAAAAAACAAACAATACGAAACACAAACGAAACAGAACAGAACAGAAACGAACAAAACCAAACCAAACCAAAACAGATTCCAGGGCATTCCAAAAGCTCAACCTCAACCAGAAATCTTGCGCTTTGGCACCATCTAGGACTAGGTGACCACCTGGGGGCTTTTAGAGGCGCCGAACTGCAAAGCCGAACTGCAAAGCTGGGGATGATGGGTGCTGCAGTTCCCCCGAGAAACTGGGAAAGAAGTTCTCCAAAAATGATTCACCCAGGCAGGCAGAGGAACCCAAATCAAAGCTCTTCCTGGCTTTCGGCTGCCTCCGCGCACACACCTGTCTCTTCCCATCCACCCCCAAACAACGCACACCTGTCTCCGGAAGTTGACGCGTTGTTATGGCAACCCCCCGGGCGGAAGGAAGAAGGGAAGGAAGGAAAAGGGGAGTCCAGGGCATGGAACGCGGGGGCGTGGCCAAGGTTCAGCCCCGCCCCCCTCCCTCCGTCCCCCAGAGAAACAGCTGATTCTAGTCCAGAGTTTGCAGCGGTCCAGTGGGGCTTGCAGGTGGCATGGAGGCTTTTGTGCACTTCACCAACCAGACGCAGGGTCGGGAGCGACTGTTTCGGTGAGGAAAGCAGCGCAAGAGCGGAGAATAAGGAGGTGGCGGGGCCCCCTTCCTTTGAAAGGAGCTTGCAGAGCCCCCACCCCCACCCCCTTGGGCCAGGGCACTCCTTAGTCACGCCTTCTGGTTGGGTTCCCACGTCCCTCCCCACTTCAACTCCTGTTTAAGATAGGACATAGAATCAATGAGATGGGAGGGATATTACAGGTCTTCTAGCCCAGCCCCCTTGCTCGAGCAGGAGACCCTAGACCAGGGGTCTTTAAACTTGGCAGCTTTAAGACTTGTAGACTTCAACTCCCAGAATCCCTGAGCTAACATGACTGGAGGAGGAATTCTGGGAGTTGAAGTCCACAAGTCTTAAAGCTGTCAAGTTTGGAGACCCTTGCCCTATATCATTGCAGGCAAGTAGCTGTCCAGTCTCTTTTTGAAAGCTTCAAAAAGAGCTTCAGATGGATGTCTGGAGATTCTCAGTCATCCAGGTCATGGCTGTCCCAAAGGTGCTTTTTTTTTCCCCCCCAAGAAGCAACTGGACTTTCTGATTTTTCTTTTTGAAAACGTTTCGCTTCTCATCCAAGAAGCTTCTTCAGCTCTGACTGGATTCCATTCCCCACCAACCAGTCAGAGCTGAAGAAGCTTCTTGGATGAGAAGTGAAACATCTTCAAAAAAAACCCAGAAAGTCCAGTTGTTTCTTGGGGGTGGGGGGAAAAGCACTTTTTGGACTGCAGTGATGGAGTATCCACAACTTCTGGGGAGAAGCCGTTCCACTGATGAATTGTTATCACTGTCAGGAAATGTCTCCTTAGTTCTAGGTTGAGCCTGTCTTTAATGATCTTCCACCTAAGTACTTCTTGTCCTGCCCTCAGGTGCTGTGGGGGAGTAGGTTGACCTTATTAGATCTTTCAGCGCCTTCCCTGGAAAAGTTTTTAGAGGTTCTGAGAGATATTAAGTAAATGATGGAGCTGTATAAGCAGTCAAACTTCAGCAGTGGATCTCAGGAAATGTTTTACGACGTTTTATATTACTTCACAAGAGGCTTTTGTGATCATTTTTACCATGTTTTATAAAAATTAGCAAATTTCAAGTCCAAAGGACTCATGGGTTCTGGATATTAGTTGAAAGCCACAGGAAAAAAAACCAACCAATCAGGCATAAGGTAGTGTATTCCTGTACCTCCTTGGGCTTCATGAGACCTGATGAATCAGGATGTGTGAATGTAGGCTGTAGGTATCTTTGCATAACCTGGTCATCTGCTTCCTGAAGCAACCTGTTCCCTGGTGCTGCATATTGAGTTTGCACAACGTTAAGGCTCACATTAGTCATTTTTGGCCATTGTGTGACGGCAATCACAAATCTGATAACTTGAAGGAATTGTAGGAATACTTGCATTGAGGCTTGCTTCAACAGAGGCATCAGTAGATCTGATTTCCTTAATTTATATTTGATGTATTTCTTCATAGCGCTTTACTTCTTTTTCTGAGTGATTTGCAAGCATGGCTCCACTCCCATATGGAAATTACACATAAAAATAATGCAGTGTCAGCAATGAAAGAGAGTGGAGAATTGCTGAGATTTAATAGGTGCTGCGGGGGGGCTCAGAGTTGCCTTGTCTTGTGGATTGTAAAGGTAAAGAAGCCCCTTTTAACTCAGCTACAGGGGATGGTGCTCATCTCTAAGGCCGTTGTGCCCACACTGTCCAAAGACATTTCCGTGGTCATGTGGCGAGCATGATATCCTGGAGCACTGTTCTCTTGTGGATTGTACACAACCGTAAACTACATCCCCAGACAGGCCAAAATTCCCAATCCTGGTATATTTAGCTGGTTGTTCTCCAGATATGTTGGGGCTACAATTCCCTGGATTCCCAGCCAAGGAAGCTTTTGGAGAGGGTGGTGGAAGATTGAAGATGTCCAACAAATAGGATGGAAACCAGATCCCAAAGTGGAAAATGATCCCTGCATCATCCCACAAAATATAAATAAGAGCATGTAAAAGAAAATCTGGTAGGAGAAACAGACTTTCCCGATAATTTAATAGGGGAAGGCTTTTGAGTAAAACAAAGAATGTGAACATGATGATCTTACTGCCTTATATAGGTGTGAGAATTAGGAACACCTATATAATTCTCATACCACATATACCTCTACTTAGTAATTTTTCCCCATCTCTTTCCCCCAAGGTTGTTGAAAGAGGAGGGAAAAATATCCATGCCAAAGAGTTGCCAATGCCTGCCTTAACCACCATTGTCTCAACCTTACTTGCTTTGTGTTGTTATTTGCTGGTGTTATGTAAACTTATCTTTCAGCATCGCATGCTGCTTTCAAACTTGAACTATGTGCTGGATGATCCAAGAGATTTGTTTGGCAGCTTCACAACTTGCCTCACCTTCATCCCCTCGAGGCAATGTGTGGGTAGCAATCTCTCCCCCAATTGTATCTTTGCAACAGTGCAACCATCTGTGCAATACATCGGACTGGATGTTAGCGCTAGGTTCAATGGAATCAGTTCTTCCACAGCTGTAAATAAAACTGAACCCCAATATCAAAAGTCCTACTAGAACTGTTGGCTGGTTAAACCAAGCTGCTGCTTGATATGTAATGCAGGAAAAGGTGGTGGGAAGCTCCCAGGTTCAGTTCCATGGGTGTTCAGGACAGGTAGGAGGAAAAAGGCACGTAAAAAAATACTATTGTGATCTATCATCACGGGTACTCTATAGATGCAAGGAATTGGCTGTTTGTTGATTCATTCCATCCCATTTATGATACCTTTTGGGTAGGATTCAAAGTGTTATCCCATTGGGAGTAATGGTTGCTTCACAACTGATCTCCTGATAGCCAGTGCTGGCAAGATGTTTGGAAGGAGACAAATATTTTTGGTTTTGGTTTTTTGCCAGCAAATGCTTTTGGAAATAACCATGTTTTTCCAGAATAATTGAGCGTAATAGATTCTCATGCACCACTTGCAATGTCTCTGCTGATTGAGCAATGTTACTGTGTGCAAAACTATATATTAGAGCATTTGCCTTAGAGCAAAACAGCCCTGTAGCATCTTTTGCATGGGGAGGGACCTGCACTCATATTTATATAATCTCTGTTTCGTTGTGTGTAGACACAGCCTGTGTTTTTGCTTGTTGATGTGTGACCAGCGATGCGCCTCTCTTTCCTTCCCTTTCCAGAGCAACTCAATATTCATGCATGCTGCTTAGCTATATTTTAGAGCGTAAGACTCACCGGGAGAAAGTGATTATGAAGCTCAAACTTCTGGAATCGAGCATGAGCTCAGGACGCAAGAGTGAGTATGTTAGTTTTAGATACTGCCTATTGAAGAAAGAAAAAGAAATGGATTGCTGATCATCCCAAAATAAGGGATAGGTGGGTGGGACAGAAAGAACAGTTGCATTTAAAAGAGAGAGGGAGTGGAGGGAGGGAGGGAGAGAGATTGATCGATCTTAATACTGTGTACCAGAATTGGTTTGCAAATTAGGACTATTGTAAGCTTTTCCTTGAGAGGAAGTTTGATGTAATGGTATCAGGCTAGAAACTGGGAAAGTGTGAGTTCTAGTCCTGCTTTATGCACAAAGCCAGCTGGGTGACCTTGGGCCAATCACTTTCTCTTAGCCCTTAGAGCAGGGGTGGGCAAATCCACGGCCCGCGGGCCACATCCGGCCCGTTGGTCTTTTTAATCCGCCCACCGAAGATTGGTACAGAATTAAGGTTTGATGTGAATGATTGAATGATTGCATTCATTTGATTTTGACTTGTAATGACAGGCATTTCGACACCAGGTGGTGGCCCGTCTGTCAAATTTTAAAAGTCAATGAGGCCCCCGAGCCAAAAAGTTTGCCCACCCCTGCCTTAGAGGGAGGCAATGGCAAACCGCTTCTAAAAAAAAACCTGTCCAGAGAGTCTGTGATAACTGAACATGAGTGGACAGGAAACCTATCCTTGATTTATCAATCAAAATAGTCTCACTTTTGCTGAGGTTACTGGAAGGTGTAAGCTATGAAGCAATTTTGATCTGCTTCCAAGATTTTATTAATGTTGAGGCACAGCGACTCAGGCTGAAGTTCACAACTATCCTTATTTAGGAGGAGGTCCCAGAAAAGAAAATATTGCATTTTTTAATCCTAATGCCTAGGATTGTGCTCTAATTTTTGTCACCTGCATAAGATTTTGGTTTCATGGACAGCTCCTGATGGGAATTTAATGGCGAGGGTTCCTGATTGGTTGCAGTAGATGGATAATTTGTCTTTACTTCAACCTTGTCCAGTTTTGGTGCCTATTGTAGCTCCTATGGATGGAATTATGTAATATATCCAAATGTGTCCACTGCAGGAATATTGGCAATCAAAGCCCTTTAAATAAGTGTGCTCAGAGGTTTAAATTCTGTATTTTTCTCCTCCTGCCTTCCTGAGTCAATAAATATTTGGACTGTTCTCTTGATGGCCTTTGGGGAGGTGGGAGGAGGAGGTGGAAGGTGGGGCAATGATGGACATTATGGGTTTCTCTGAATAGGAATGTTGCTTCCTACCTGCTGATTGCCATTCCTTGTGCCTGCCTGGGAAAGTCTAGTTTGCTTATTAATCAATATTTCTAAATTAGCATGTCACTTTATGATTATTGCATTTACATGGCCTGGATTGTTTGTGTCCCAATCTATGTTTCATTAGTTTGCATGCCATGCATACATGAGAAATGTGTTATTACTTTTTTTTTGATCTGGGGAGGGAATAGCCTGTTTGACTGGCCTGATCCTTTCCCAGTCCCTACCTTTGCTATTGTACAATGGGGTGCTTGCATTTTTAAGCACAGCAGTCTTTTCATTTCCATTTAAAATCATCCACATTCAATGGCATTTAACCAGAAGGCAGGGAGCTATGTATGTTGAGCTTTGACATGACAGATGTCCTCATTTGTGCTTGGGGGCTTGGTATCTGCCCCCCAGCCTTTCTTTTAATGGTGGGACTTGATTGCAGGAATGGTGAGGGACCCCATCACCGTGGCTTGGTTCAAAACATTCAAAAAGTTACCAGAAGAAAGGAAAGAACCTGAGTATTTTTTTCCCTTTAGATAAGATTTTTTCCTTTCTGTGGCTGGTCTAACTGCTTTCTGCTCCCAGCTCATTAAGCAATCTTCCTGTAAGTTCTTCCTATACCCTAAAGCAGGGGTCTCCAAATTTGACAGCTTTAAGACTTGTGGACTTCAACTCCCAGAATTCTTCCTCCAGTCATGTTAGCTCAGGAAGTCTGGGAGTTGAAGTCCACAAGCCTTTAACTTGCCAAGTTTGAAGACCCTTGCCCTAAAGGTACCCTTAGAGGCCTAATTTATATGATATGAACATTTATTGACATGCCAGAATCTCGATGGAGCATGTACAATGGACAATTTGCTCCTGGCAATGATAAAGCTATTCAGACCTACTTTCTGGGCCACAAATTCTATATAATGACACATACCTGCTTTAAATTCCTTCTATGTTTTAATTTTTATATTCTTTATTTATATAGTTACTGAAAGTTTTCTTTATTTAGATTATTATATTAATTTTAAACATCATATTTTCTCTTTTTAAAGAGAGATGTTCTGGACACAGAAGATGGTAAGTAGGTAGGTAGGTAGGTAGGTAGGTAGGTAGGTAGGTAGGTAGATAGATAGATAGATAGATAGATAGATAGATAGATAGATAGATAGATAGATAGATAGATAAGAGAAAGAGAACCTGGGAAACAGGCCATTCTGAGTGTTCAGGAAGTGGCACCAGAAACTCAAACCTCACTGAGGTTGGAACATTCTGGGGCAAACCATTTTGCACTTAACAGTCTCAGCCATAATGGTTTCTACCATTATTGGCTGAGCAGCTGCCAGGTCGAGATGAAGTAGCCCAATGATGGGATTCAAATTTTTTTTACTACTGGTTCTGTGGGCCTGGCTTGGTGGGCGTGGCAAGGGAAGGATACTGCAAAATCTCTATTCCCTCCCCACCCCACTAACCTGCTTTCCAGCTCTGTTCTCCTGTGCAGGGCAACAAAAGAAGACCCAGCCAATCAGCTGGGACTTGGGAAGGTGGTATTTGCTGATTCTCTGAACTACTCAAAATTTCCGCTACCAGTTCTCCAGAACTGGTCAGAACCTGCTGAAGACCACCTCTGAAGTAGCCCAAAGAAGAGAGCTTGAATTATGTTATGCAGGGGTGGGATTCTACCAGTTCGCACCTATTCGCTAGAACCGGTTGTTAACATTCTAAGCAGTTCGGAGAACCAGTTGTTAGAAGAAATTACTGGCCTAATCCTGTAAGGAAGGCAGGAAGGAAACATTCTGGTGTTGCTTACAGAAACTGTGTCTCCGTTAACCCTTATTACATTCTCCGCAGAACTAGACTTCCTGTCTCAGGAACTTCTCTGGAGTTTTTTTCCCCTCCTTTGCTGGTACTTTGCTTGTGTGGAGTGACCATTCAAAGTTACAACGGCATTGAAAAAAGTGACTTATGACCATTTTTAACACTTATGACTGTTGCAGCATCTCCACAGTCATGAGAGGCCAGGCGAGGAGATGTGAGCCTCGATGTGAGTGATGTTGAGTTGGCCACACCCAGCCAATAACATGACCATCAAGCCACGCCCACCAACTAAGCCATGCCCACAGAACCGATTGTTAAACAATTTGAATCCCACCCCTGATGTTATGGTCCAAAGCTGATGGAGTATATGGCTGCACTATGGAATGCATCAGGGGCATCTTAAGCCTTTCCCACCACTATGTTTCAGCTCTGGTTTCTCTTGCAGTGTTTCGGCTTGGCAATATCGTGCATGCCATAGTGGCAGCCCATCAAGCTTCCCTGTTGCCCCATGCCATTCCTCGCTTCTGCCTGACTGCCTCCAATGTGAACCGGGCTATGTACTTCGCCTGTGACACTGTCTTGTGGGTGCAGAGCGCTGGGCTCCTCTCGGAGATCAACCAGAAGAAGTGGCGCAACTGGGCGACCAAGTGTTACTACTATTCCCTGGTGATAAACCTGGTCAAGGATTTTTACGAGCTCTGCTGGCGCATGAAGCAGACAGCATCCAGCCAGGCTGAAAGGCCTGAAAAGACCTTGACTCCTGGCAGGCAAAAATTTCAAAACATGGCTTTCCTGGCCAACAGTGAGCTACAGACTTTTCTCCTGCTTGTATTCCTCACGTTAAGGAACTATCCACCCCTTTTGCTGGACACGGTGAAGAACCTTTGCGATATCTTTAGTCCATTGGATCGTCTGGGCATCTACAAGACCAACCCTGGAGTTATAGGGCTCTGTGGCCTGATCTCCTCCCTGGTGGGAATCCTTACTGTGATGAGGCCGCATTTAAGGTTGAAACACTGAGCTTCTCTCAGGACTCCCCTTTTGCACAGTGGCGTTTCACACACCTTGTGCATATTGGCTTCCCTTCGTTGATGATGGAGTTTTGTTCTTCTTACCCCTAGCTGAATTCTTTCTTCTTGACCTGGGTTAAGTCTGGAGAGGGATAAAGGGCCCTTCACTGAAGATCTTTCTCCAGCTATGCAACCAAAGAAGCAAAACTCACACTACTCAAGATGTGTCGGTATCGAGCCTTGGTGAGGAGCCAGTCCGTTGTTTATTCTGGGATAGAGAGCAGCAGATTTGAAATTAATTTGAAAGAGAATGGCCTTCTCAGATTATGTAATCCCCTCTCCCCTGCTTTATAAGGTTTTATTGGTGATATCTGGGATGAATTCCGGAGCTTAACAAACCTTCTTTAACCAGAAACATTAGACTACATGTTCACAGGCAGCCAAATTGCTGTCTCTAGCTAACTGTTAGTTATTTTTGTTTCTGGTCAGACTGTGAAGTTTTTTTTTAGGCTTTTAGTTTTTATGCCACGCTCATTCTTTTGCCTGTGAAATCAAGATGAGCATGTGTTCATCAAAAACACATTTGATCCCCCGGAAGAAGGGTATACAGTATTGGAGCATTGTTTTCAGGTGCTAACTGTACAGTGGAGATGAGGGTGAAGTGTTTTTGTGTGTGTGTGTGTGTGTGTGTATTTGTACTTTATGCATTGCTAGAAATGAGACCATTCACCTTGGTTGGCAGATGGGACTAACTATTGTGCCTTTTTCTTCAGCATTCCGATTCTCTCTGAAATAAGTGCAATTGTACTTGGTTGAGGGGAAAAATAAAAGAATATCTAAACCTTTCACCTTGCAAATGAGTCCACTGTTTATAATGCATAATAAGATGTATACAGGTAGTCTTTGATTTACAACACTTCATTTAGTGACCATTCAAAGTTACAACGACACTGAAAAAAGGGACAATTGTTTTTTCAGACTTACGACCTTTGCAGCTTCCCTATGGGTCATGTGATCAAAATTCAGACTCTTGGCAACTGACTCCTATTTATGACGTTTGTAGTATCCCGGGGCCCTGTGATCCCCTTTTGTGACCTTTTGACAAGCAAAGTCAATGGAGGAGCCAGATTCACTTAACAGCTGGGTTAGTAACTTATCAATTGCAATGATCCACTTAACAACTCTGGCGAGAATGGGGGCAAAACTCAGTTAACAAATGTCTCACTTGGCAACAGAAATGTTGAGCTCAATTGTGACCATAAGTTGAGGACTACCTGTAGTTGGTTAAGGGTCCCATTCAGTGGTGGGATTCAAAAAATTTTTTTTAATAAACTTTATTAATCTTTTATAACTTTAAAAACAAACAAAATGTATAAATATCTTGACATTAACAGTTTGTGGCATTCATCATATACTATTATTTTGTGCATTATTTACAAGTATATACAATTTATGCAAATGTAAGCATTTAACCTATATGTTGCTTATCATTAATTTTTCATCATCCATCTATCTTAGCTCAATCCAGTCATACCGTTTTTCCAAATCCTATAATACTCGGACTCCTCCTTTTCTTGTAACATCAGAGTTAATTTATCCATCGTGGCACAAGTCATTATCTTTTAGATAGTCAGTTCATCCAGTGGTATGGGATTCAAATTTTTTTTACTACCAGTTCTGTGGGCGTGGCTTGGTGGGCATGGCAGGGGAAGGATACTGTAAAATCTCCAGTCAGAGGTGGGATTTACCGGTTCTCAGAACTACTCAAAATTTCCGCTACCGGAAATCTTCAGAACTGGTCAGAACCTGCTGAATACCACCTCTGGTACCATTGGCAAAATGACTGAGGGCTGGCTAGCAGCTAGTTGGGGAAGTTATTTTAGTCACCTTCTGGGCGAGCTTTCAATACTTTTTAAAAGAATACAAAGCAAACTGTAAACAATAATTTTAAAAAAGGTAAAAACCAAAACTGTAAAAAGCCACCTAGGTTAGCCCCACAGCAGGATGGGCGGCAAGTAAATGTAATCAACAAGGTAATAAAATAAGTGGAAGGCTGCACTGACAAAGAAGAAAATCGAATACAAAATTGATGTGATCTGAAGGGAAGGGAGGATAATGGCTTCTCATAGGAAAGTTTGATTGGTAACAGAACTTAACTCCGGCACCATTTTGATATGGGAGTCATTAGATTTTTCTAAAGCTCATTCTAGAGAAGCATTGTGTCATTTCACTGGATTTTATGGGCCCTGAACAGTGGTGGGATTCCATTTTTTTTACTACCGGTTCTGTGGGCGTGGCTTGGAAGGCGTGGCAGGGGAAGGCTACTGTAAAATCTCCAGTCAGAGGTGGGATTTGCCGGTTTTCCAAACGTCTCAAAATTTCCTCTACCGGTTCTCCAGAACTGGTCAGAACCTGCTGAATACCACCTCTGGCCCTGAAGCTGCATTACCAAAGTGCATGAGAAACTTAAGAGGACATTTGCAAATGAGAGCCACATGAGAGAGTAAGCAAGAAGAACTAACTGGAGGTGGAATTTAAATGAAGTTTCAAGTTTCTCTGCCAACATCTTCATGTCCTAAGATGCTGGTTAAATTTCTCTGCATATGTTGTGTCTTCATTGGTGAAGGGCAGTTGTCTCCTTTAATGTCCCCAATGTCTAAGCCAAAGATGAATTTGTCTTCTGGAATATGTATATATATTGTAACAATTACTCAGTCCTCTCTCTGCCAACAGTAAAGTTGTTGCCAAATATTTCATTTTGGAATGGCTGTTGCCCTTTGTGCTTCAGTGACCCTTTGCCAGGCTTAAGGGAAGAATTTCTAGTTTACATAATCTCTTTTGCTTTTTTGCCTACATCATGGAGTAATGGATTAGGGTGAAAAGCATTAAACATGCAAAGGGGGAAATGGTAGTTTTCAAGAGTCAGAAGAAGCAGGTATTAGATTAAGTGGTGGGGCAAGGATGAGCTGATCCATCTTTCCCTACGTCTCCAACAAAAATAAATCTTGTTTACTTAAGCATGAAAATGAAACATATTGAAAACTCTGGAATTCACTGAAGGATTTTTCATAGTTATAAAGGAATAGCTGGCAATGACTGAGTATAGATGTCCCAGACATCTACCTTGTTGCCTGGCAGACTTCTTCTTGCAGCTGACTCTCAAAAATATTTTGTAATTAAAAATAAATAAATAGGTGGTTTCGATGCCACAAAAAACCCCCACCAAGCTCTGGCATTATGCTTCTGGGTTCATAAAGGTCTTCCTTATATGATGTATAACACCCAGAAAGATTGATGTGGTCCAGAAAGATCGATATGGATGCTAGATGGATACTTTTGGATAGACTTTAACTTAGCAGCAGTTTTCTGAGGGTGCCCATCACATACTTTGATTTGCCACCAGCCCCAGGGCTTTGCCAAAAGAAGGGAATATTTGTAGCTCAGGGTTGAACTGGTCCTTGGTGCTCTCTGAGCTTGGTTGCTTTCTCTTCATTACCCAGACTAGGTTAACATTATCAATGCACTGAAGTTAGGTAATGAAACTTCAACAAGAAAACAACTAAGCTCAGACAGCACCAAGGACAATTGTGCTACCTGACAATGACAACAACAAGGCTGTTGCTGATTTTGCACAAATTAACATGAAATGTAATGGTGTCGAGGCTGAATATGGTGAGAAGAAAGGGCCAATTTGCATTGGCTTTTAGTGCACAATATGGGGAACTTACTCTGGGCAGGTCCAGTATCTCTTTGCGCACTCCCCTGACCACAGCAGATGATTCCACATACAGCATTGTCTTAATACATTTATATTCCTACACTGGAAAGCCGGAGCCAGAGTCTTGGAAGCAGTTCGTGACTGTGTACAATCACGTTCTGCGACACAGCTGGAACTAATCGTATCGGCTCTACCATTCCATTAGACTATTTCAGTGACGTGGAGAAGGGGGAATCTGCTGCTTGGGTAACAGTTTATCCTCCATATTAAGTTACCCAGGCCTCGTGCTCTGGAGAGGACACTGCAGCTTTGCATACAGCATGGAAACAACACGGGAAGTAGCAGTTACCAGTTTCATAGCACGATACCATAGTCTTGAGACTAAAGGATGCCAATTCAATTCAATTCACTGGAAAGCTGCATGTGTCTTTAACAAGTGAGAGGTAGTATTGCAGGATCCAGTCTGGATCCGTCTGGAGGTTTAGTCTTCTAAGCTCATGCTGGAGCCCATCTTCAGGGAAATTCTCTCTCACCAGAACTTCTCTCTCTGCTAGAGTCCGAAAGCTTGTGTACCTCCAGGTGTATGCCAAGTATTGTCAAGGTAATAAAGAAAATAAAGCCTGTGCCACAGGGAACCTAGTCTGACACCCTGGCATCTTATTCAGGCAAGGTTCCTTTTTAAATAGGACAGGGAGATCAGCAAGGAATTCCCTAAAAGCACCTGGATTCACCACACCACCCCAAAAAAGAGTTGGGTTAGGTACTTTCCAAAGATCCCAAGAGTTTTCACATTTTGTTATGTTGCTTGGACAATTCTTTCCATAATTTGGAGTTGCACTTGGCTGGTATTTCAGACATCTGTTTGAGTTTCAGGGGGCCCAAGGGAGCCATCTTGCTTAATCACTGAAGAAGCTTGGCAGAATGATTGAGCTGGAAGGTGGGGCTTCATAGCATTACAGTCTGGAGCATGAGTTTCTTCTTTCACTGTCGAGACGGCACTGCTGGCACCCTGTTCAAAACTGCTTGACTTCTGCAACCTGTGAGTACCTTCCCTTACTTTGAAATTGGTTTCTAGAATCACTTTAGGCAAGCTACCACCCAAAAGTAAGTAAGCCACAATTGGGTTTGCTTAACATGTTGACCAGCAAACCATGGTTTATAATTACAGTAGTTGGGTTAGTGCACTGGGCCATGCCAAACCAAACAAACAAGTTTGGGTTTTGTGTGATGTGAGAACCTGGCCATTGCTTCCAAGAGATTAAAGTCCTCTCTTGTACATGGGCAAGCTGAAAGCCATGTAATAGGAGCTTAATTTTCCCCATCCTGTTAAAATCCTCAGGATTCAGTCATGCATGCAAAGAATGGCCTTTCTTACTGAGGCTGAACAATTGCTGCAGCCAGCTTTCTCTAACACAGGCTGTATTCCTGGGCTTTTGTTCTTTTAAATAATCTTGTTGAATCCTGGAGCATCTGAAGGAACAGACTCGGACTGAATCCATCTGAGATGGATTAGCTTTGGGTTGGTAGGCCAGAGGAGTCCACGGAAATGCCATCTCTGACTCTGAATGGCATTCATCAGAGGGGGTTTCGCAACTGATCAGCAGGTAGCATCTGTAGCCAGGGGGGCTTTTGCATACTGTAGTTACATTTGATGTGCCAATTATGAGCAATGGTGGCCATGCTGCAGTCATTCGTGTCTTAGTCACTTCCTGTTTAGATTACTGTAATGGGGTAAAAATAAGAATATCCTTAGAATGAATTTGGAATCTACAAAATGAAGTGGCCCGGGCAGTAATGGGTCTATCTCGGTATATTTAGGTGAGCCTTTTGGGGAGCTGCATTGGTTGCTTCTGGGTGGGATTGACGTTCTGATTGTCACCTTTAAAGGTCATCTGAGGAATCACCTTCTTCAATATTTGTCTTTCTATTGGATTGGCTCAAATAGGGTCATTTCCTTCCATTTCAGTACAAAAATGCCACCTAATGGGGCCTCAGTCACTGCTCTCATAGCCTTTATTTCCTCCCCAGAGAGATCGAATCTGCTTCTTCTCTTCTGGGTTTCAGGAGAGAAGTTAAGACTTGGCTATTCCAAATGCAGAAGGAGAGCACAATAGAAAGCTTTTTGTTCTTCTTATTCTATACTACCCGATAACCCGGCTTTGCCCGGGTATTTATTTATCCCAATCCTGTATTAGACAGGAAAATCCTGTAGTTGGGACTCACGCTGTTGTACTGTCTGTCGCGCAGCGTCACAAGTCTTCTATCCCTGTCCTCGGGAGTTTTTTGTCTACGCTGTGTTTCATTTTTTTGATTGCACTCGGCCAATAGCCTGACATTTCCTTGGAGGGCTGAGAGGGAGCCCCCTTGTGGACTACTGTGAAGCTGTTACCATGGCAAGTCCACTGTGCTGTACAGTAGAAGCCATTTTAAGGTACTCACACACCCTGAGGGGTGTTAGGGGTGTCTTACCCCCACAGTATTTGTTTCCAGAGAGCAAGTCATCTGTGTACCAAGTTTGGTTGGAATTGCATTCCAATTTTTATATATAGAGAAGATAAATCATTAGAATCATGACTTAGTGGGACTCGTATTCAGCATTCACAGATCCTCTGTAAAAGAGTAGATAAGCAAGGGCAAAAATGCACTTTTCTAATCTTATAGAAGAATATTCCCTGCAAACTACTGGAATTTCCTCTTTGGAATGGGGATTAATTGAACAAGAGTCAGGAACATTGGTTCCTATATTCATCTGGTCTTTCCATCAACAATAAAACATAGAATAGCAGAGTTGGAAGGGACCTTGGAGGTCTTCTAGTCCAACCCCCTGCTTAGTCAGGAAACTCTACACCACTTCAGACAAATAGTTATCCAAACCCATCTTTAAAACTTCCAATGTTGGAGCATTTACAACTTCTGGAGGCAAACCGTTCCACTGATTGATTGTTCTCACCATTAGGAAATTCCTCTTAAGTTCTACATTGGTTCTCTCCTTGATTAGTTTCCATCCATTGAGAACAATTAACCAATGGAACAGCTTGCCCTCGGAAGTTGTGAGAGCGCCATCACTTGAGACCTTCAAGAAGAGATTGGATTCCCATCTGTCAGAAATGGTGTAGGGTCTTCCGCTTGGGTGGGGGGTTTGACTAGATGACCTATAAGGCCCCTTCCAACTCTGATTATCTGTTATCTGTTATCATTGCTTCTTGTCCTTTCTTCTGGTGCTTTGGAAAATAGGTTCACCCCCCTCTTCATTTTGTTCATGGCAAAGTAATTTTCATATCCTTAATACAACTCACATTATGAACACCCCCTATCATGGGAAAGCTTGAAGAGAAATGCATTGTCATCATATAATCCCCTTTTATAGTTGCTGTAAGGTGGGGAGCTTGTTCTGTGTTATGGCCACGAATTTCATAGCCTACTTAGGTGCTGTGTGAATATATGCGGTAATTTCTTTGGTTTATTGAAACTCTCCTGCATCTTTATTCCCTATATTACCCCTGGATTATGCAACATTTTATACATGTCCCATGATTTAGTTGCAGGCTAATGCTTGATGATGGCAGCGAAAAACAAACCAGTAATGCAGAATGGAAGCCCCAAGGTAAGTTGATCCAACAGGGAACCTCCTTTTTATAATAAAGCTATAATTATCACTCTCAAAATGGCTTAAAAATCATTAACATCAAAATGTATTAACAGCGGCTAGGATTGTATTTGCTAAAAATTGGAAAAATGAGAAAATACCATTGCAGGAGGAAACCATTAAGAAAATATTGGAATGTGCTGAAATGAGTAGATTGACATTTGAAATTAAAGAACAAGAGGATAAACAATTTTGCAAAATTTGGGACCTTTTCTATCAATGGTTAGATAATAAAATATAATAATGGAATATGTAGATTTTTAGAAAATAACGAATATATAAAGATGTATTTCTTTTCTTTTTTTATTATTATATCTATAAAATGTTTCTAGGATAGATTTGGGAGGATTATATGAATTGTTATAGTATAAACTAAGTAAATTATAGTTATCTCATAAAGTATGAATGAACAAAATTATAGTCAAATGATTGATAAATAATGATACCCTGTTTCTCCAACAATACGGCCTCCCCCAATAGGAAGTCCCAGCATGTTTTATAGGCATGAAATGAAATTAAGCCCCTCCCCCCAAATTAAGGCCTATATTAAAACATGCGAAATGGGGGAATGGTGGGGGCCTTGCCATTAGGAAGTACTTTTGTTGCACACCCGGATATGGTGCTGCCTGCGTTGACCCCAATACGAAGTGCCCCACCAAATGCCGAGGTCAACATCCAAGCTGTCGCCGCCCGCCTGCCTGAAGATGCAAGGGGGGAATTAAGTCACCCCCAAAAAGACGACCTAGCCATTTTTTCAGGGCTCAAAAAAAAAATAAGACCCGGCCTTATTATATGAGAAACACGGTATTAAGGTATTCAATTTTTGGATTGATAATATGAGTTATTATGCAATGTAACTCTAATTGAGACTATGAAATGGATGCACAAAATTTTTGTAAACCAACCGACACACTGCTTGTACACTTATGGAAGAAAGTTGGATGTTTTTATGTTTTGTTTGTTTTTGTTTGTCTTTAAAAACCAGTAAAATTTACAAAAAAAAAAAAATCATTAACATCAGCAAATGTCTGGTGAGACACCATTTATACTATTTCTGAATGTCTTTTCAAAAAGTTAGCTGACAGGTTCAGGAGACCTGATCTACTTCTACAAGCTAAAGCAAATGTTAACCTTGGCTGAATTAGACACTATGCCTGCTATTTTTTTTTTTAAAAAAAAGCTATCTCTGTATGTCATAATCGTTTCATTTGAAAGAGAGCAACCCAGGCCACTGTTCCAGAAAAGAGTTTGGATTGCAAATAATATGAAACAACAAAAAGAAGATTCCATAGCCTAAATGTAAAGCTCTAAGAATATTTCTTTGCCTTTTTCACATTTTTTGTAAATAGCAGCTTGCGGGGGCGGGGTGGTGGGAAGGATGAAGTTTCAAATGGGTAGACGTATCTTTAAGGGGATGTGGTGGCTCAATGGCTAAGATGCTGAGCTTGTCGATCAGAAATGTCAGCGGTTCGAATCCTTCCCCTAATGGAGTGAGGTTCTCTTACTTGTCCCAGCTTCTGCCAACCTAGTAGTTCGAAAGCATGTCAAAATGCAAGTAGAAAAACAGGGACCACTTTGGTGGGTATAAAACAGTGTTCCATGCGCCTTCAGTGTTTAGTCATGCCGGCCACATGACCACGGAGACGTCTTTGGGCAGTTCTGGCTCTTCAGCTTTGTAACGGAGATGAGCATTATCCCCTAGAGTCAGAAACGACTAGCACGTATGTGCGAGGGGAACCTTTACTTTTAACTTTCCTTTACATTGTTTTGGGATGAAAATTGTCCCACTGGTTGTTCTTTCAAACCCATTTGTTGTACTGGTTAAATGCACCAGGCGGGGAGATTTTGAGTCTAATTCTGCCTGTGGTGTGAAGCCACCTGGGTGACTTTGGAATAGTGACTCTCTCCCAGGAAGAAGACAGTAGCAGGCCAATTCTGAAAATGTTGCCAAGAAAAGGACATGGATTTGTCCATGTGGTTGCCATAAGTCAAGATTGTTCTGAAGGCCCACAAACACAAGCTATTCTTTATGTATGATACGGAGCATAGCTTATGCAGTCCAATCTTTTCTTAACCTCCAGCCATGGAGCACCCACAACTTCTGAAGGCAAGACATTCTACAGAATCATTGTTCTCACACTCAGGATATTTCTCCCTAGATCGAGATTGCTAAATAAATAACCAAGCTTGGCTGATCAATGGGCCATTTGGAATGTTGTTGTTGTTGTTGTTGTTGTTGTTAACACAGCATCCCCAGGTCTGTCTAGGAAAGAAATCCCATAGATAACTTATGCTTTGGATAGCAAAGATGCCAGATCCCAGTCAATTCTAAACCAGATTAAGAATAAATGATAGTTACTATAATGTTCTCACTGTTCTTTCAAGGGATATTTTCTCTCCTCTGATTATATTTGCATCCTCTTTTTTTTTTCTTGTACAGCAAAGCAGTGTGTTACAGAGAGTTCTGCAGTTTCCTGTGGTGAATTCAGCCCTCAGCAGTCTCCAGAGGACGTATGCCAGTGCCAAAGAGATTCATCCCTTGATGGCATCCATATGTGCCACCTATGAGCGAGCTCTCCAGAATGCCAGTTCCTTGGCTCTGTGGAGTGTGAAGCCTGTGGTACACAAGCTGGAGCCTCAACGTAAGTGTTGCACAAGCTTCATTCTGAAAAGGACCCAACACCGCCCCCCCTCCATTTTCATTTCTCACAATGTCAGCTGCTTTAACCTTTAAGTCCGTTCTTTAGTGCCCAGTGGTGGGATGCAAATATTTTTACTCCTGGTTCTGTGGGCGTGTCTAGGTGGGTGTGACCATGGGACTGGGTTTTCTTGGCTTTTCTTTTTTGCAGCAACACCCTCTTCCCCCGCGCTCTGTTTTTGTTTTGTTTTTTGCCTCCTGGGCCTCAGGGAAACCTGGGCGAAGCAGTAAGACAGCGAGGGATTTCCAGCACAGCTGATCATCAGAACAGCTGATCATCAGGAGGAAAAAAGAAATACCAGTTCAGCTGAACTGGTAGCTGTTTTTTTACTACCAGTTCAGCCAAATGGTAGCATTTTTTATTACCGGTTCACCCGAACCAGGCCGAACCAGTAGAATACCACCACTGGTAGCGCCCCAGGTGGATGCATTACTGACACATTCTGGATTTTCTGGAGAATTAAATAAATTACAGCCCATTGTTCTGTGACTCAGTAAGTGAATAAATATTAATCATTTTATTAGACTACAATTCTTTTGTACATTAGTGCCTTTGAATTCCCACCATGGCTTGAAGTATTGCTATGTAAGGCACATTGTGGGAAATGTCTGTAGAGATTCTCAGTCATCCAGGTTATGGTTATCCCAAAGGTGCTTTTTCAGGAAGCAAGTGGACTTTCTTGTTTTTTCTTTGAAAGACGTTTTGCTTCTCATCCAAGAAGCTTCTTCAGCTCAAACTCAGGTGACCCTGAGGACAGATAAATCTCCAAATAGCCTCAATGACTCTCTAAAAGAATGCAAATGACCAGCTGTCTGCAAGAATATAAATCCTTCTATTGTCCACCATCCAGTCAAAGTTGAAGAAGCTTCTTGGATAAGAAGCGAAATGTATTGAAAGAAAAACAATAAGAAAGTTCAGTTGCCTCCTGAAAAAGCACCTTTGGGAAACATTGTGGAAAATATAATAAACCATAGAGTTCCATAAAGTTCTTTCTCTGAACCATGCTGAATTTCTACCAGATCATTCCAAGATAGTTCAGAGATTTTCCAGAATACCCCATACTGGTAGCATTGAAGTCTGGCAGCACTCCAGCTGTTTCATGCCATGGAATGCCATATCAATGATTTTCAGTTGCAAACTTGACTTATAGATAACTATCAAACAACCCCTATGTTCTGGAAGAACATAGTCCAGCAGAGGGATGGCACATATTAAAATTCTCCAAAACGCACCATTCTCCAAAAGGAGGTTTGCACATAACTACACTCTACGATGAGGAATGCAATTTGTAACATGGTAGCATGTCTTGTAACTGTGGTTTTAGTGCACCACTCAAACATAGTCTATGAATCTTGGTGAAATTTTTTGTTTCCAATTTTTTTTATTTCAATCTGCATATGCACAACAATACATTAACAGTGTGACATCAATATATCATACAGTTTAGTATAGGCAAAATTAAAAATATCAATCATATCTCTCAATGCATATATTTCACATTAATTCATAATCCTTCAATGCTTATTTTCAACCTTTCAAAACTCTCTCCAAATGCCTACCACCATATCAGTTAAACATACCTAGTAATCCCATTATTCAATTTTCTCCCTGCTTTTATTTTATTTTTTAAAATAAAAAATTCTCATTTGGCAAGCAGTGTGGTTCCAGGTTTCACATCTCAATACAAACATAACCATAGTTACCTGTTCATTATATTTGTTTAGTTTCATATTGCGTCATTCTTATTATTGTTAAATATTAAGCTTATCTTATCCAATTCAAATTCATGTTATATTAATACATTCTTATATCTTATTTTAGAATGTTATCTAAAATTCTCATCTCATTCTGTTGTCATTTCTCATATTACTTTTTTCTGCCACATTTGTCATTTTATCAATCCTTATCTGTAAATATAATTGTCCTCTCTGATTAATAATTCGAGCTAACCACCTTCATTCTACCTTAATATCAATCTCCCTGTCTAGTACATAACACAGATATATATATTTTTCTCAGATTCCACATTGTATTTTCTCAAACACCTTAGGAATCATCTATACATTACAAAATACTATTTTCAATATATTCTTATACATCACAACATATTACCTTGTGGAATCTCCTTCCTTATCCTTTTTTTTCACCCATTATCTCTCACTCTTTGGACTTTCTTTTCATCCTTGTTTGTTTCCTATTCCTCTTTGTTTTCTGGTCCTTTCTCTTAATTCCTTTTTTTCCCATTCTTATTCCCCTCCATTTCTCATTCCAGTTATTAAACTTTTCTCTCTCCCTCTTTTGATTTTTCTTTTGCCCTTCCAATTCTTGGTGAATTTTTTGTGAAGATATAGGGGAATCAAGTAGTCCAGTGGCTGACCATCCCTTCCATTCCAGGACTGTTTTAATGTTCTTCTCTCCTTTTTTTTGGTTCAGTTGCAGCAGCCAATGTTTTGGCTTGCCAAGGTTTGGATCATTTGGAGAAGATACCTATCCTTCAGAAACCAGTGGAAGAAGTAAGTTGTTTTTTTTTTAAAGCATAAGAAAACTGTCTTGCTGAATTAGACCAGGATTGTAACCTAGCTGCACTTATTTCATCCTGGACCCAAGTTCCAAGTATAGCTCTCATCTCAAAAATGTAGGCTTTCATGACTTAAATGTTGGTGTCTGTCTAGAAGCTGCTGAATTCTCCATTAGGACTATACTAGCCTGGACCTCCTTCTTCCTATTTACTTTTCTGCTAATTCTGCCAGACAGATCTTGCTTGAAAACGTAAAATGGTCATAAAGAACTTGCTTCATTATCTCTTCCTCAGGCTACATCTGATTTGAAGGACACCATTCTAGCTCACCTTCACTATGCTATATGCTCTGTCGTGGACATCCTGGACAAAGTCTTAGGACTGTCTGCTGAAAATAATGAGCAGTCCAAGAACAACCTGAAGATCAAGAAAGAGAATGCAAAGAGCAGACAAGCGAACCGGGTAGCTAAAACCTCTGCAGCTGACAAGCTGGAGAAGGTGGAGGATTGGAAAATGGAGCCCAATTCAGGTTAATATAGTGCTCGGTTGATCTATTGTAAAAAAAAATATCATCTTGGAGCTGGAAAACTTCATATATGTACCCTAGTGTTCTGCTTAGCAAGATATTTCAGGATTGTCTTATTTGTTCCTCAATGGAGATTACCTGGCCGTGTTATTCTTTTTTTTTTTACATTGCATATAAAGTTTTATTGAGAGATTGCAATATATTTCCATATTTGTTACAGAGCTAAATTGTTCTGACATTAACACAGTTCGAGACAAATTGCTTGTTTCCTCATATTATAAAATTTTATTTTATCTATTTTTTTTCAAAAGAAAATTTTAATACAGTATTTGCCTAGTCTTAATCTTTATATAACTTTTTGAAGAGTGGCTAATCGTTATTAACAAGCCCATAACTAGTGACAGGGTTGAGACTGTACTAGGATTGGTGTAGGACAGGTTCATACTGAATTTATGAATTAGGCATTTCAGCAGCTGCAAACATAGGGTACAAAACTGTTTTCCAAACTGGATCTGAGAACAAAATAATTATTTGTGTGAACCCGCAACTGTTTTTTTTTTAATTCTTATTAATTTTTAAAGAGTCCAGTAGTTGAACCTAGGTGGGCCTCCATAAATATCTCAAACTGTGTTTGCTCCACCTCCTAGTTCTAAGCTAGGTTATATGCCCAATTTGTTCTCCTAATAAGCCATTTCAAGATCCACTTCTCCTACTGTAGCTTCTTATTCTTCATCTTTAAACTGGGCAGACTTTTTAAAAAAATGCTTTCAAAAAGTAGATAGGTCCTTAGATGTTCCTGATACAAGAAGGTAACTGTCTGTCTGGTATTGTCATCAGAGCTGGTTTATCTTCCTACCTTTGAGTGAAGGGGACATTCTGCTAACCTTGTCCCTTTGCAGACCTCTAGAGCAGAGTTTTTCAACCCTGGCAACTTTAAGATATGTGGACTTCAGCTTCCAGAGTTTTTCAGCCAGCAAAACTGTTGGGATAAAGAAACACTGTTTTAGTCTATAACTCCAGTGAGATAGAAAGGTTGATGGAGATAATTTGCTGAGATAACTGAGTTGACTTTTTTGATTAAAAAATGACAATATGTTTATTACATACTAGAAACTCTTTATGGACTTTTTGCATAGAACAGGAAAAAATGAACATGATTTATGGTTCTGATTATTAGACAGGACAACTTATAAAAAAAAAAGAATTATGTTGTTATGTTGTAATCATAGACTAAGAGATAAATTTGTAATTGTACTTATGACTGCTGTAAGAAAGATCGGAAACTATTTCTTAGTATCTTTTTTTCTATTTTTCTTTTATTTCTGTTACATTTTTCCACTTAGCTTTCTCCTTGTTTTCTTTCTCTTACTTTATATTAGTTTGTATTAGCATTTATCTGCCTTTTTTTAAAAAAAAAAAAATCTTCAATAACATTATATAAAAATAGAATGTAAATTAGGCAGTTTTGTATCTCTGCCACAGTCTGAACTAAAAAGTGACAGAAATCAGATTGAGGATATAACCTGTCATTATTTGTGCATGGTTGTTTTGGTTCCACTTAAAATATTGTATCCAAATAAAAAGAGAGAGCATCTTTTATTTTTCCTTTTTCAAAAAAGAAACAACATATGTTGTTTGGCAGCCAGAGCTTTCCCTTTGATGAGATGCTCGTCTTGTTAGTTTCATAAACTCATTTTGTTTATCAGAAATTAAACCTGGGTATTTTCCGGTTTCGGAATTCAAATGTTGTAATCCTGATTTCTTATAAGACATTTTGGGGTTGGCCAACAATGTCAAGTTATATGGTTGCAGTTCCTTAGGCTCCAGTACCCCTCTTTCCACAAGATGGTGCTAGAAACATTCCAACCTCCGTTTTTTTGAGGTTGTTAAAGAACTTGCTGAATATGAGTCACAATTCCTTTTCAACACTGCACACAAACTCACATCATTTGCTACAGCAATGTTTTCAAAATCCAAGTTATAAGAATTGTGGATGGAGCTTTTTTTTTTCATAAGTGGAAAGCTGATGTTCCATAGTTCCATTGTTTCTGGATTGACACTGACAAAAAAGGGGGTTGAGACTCTAGAAAGAGTGCAGAGAAGAGCAACAAAGATGATTAAGGGACTGGAAGCTAAAAAGTATAGAGAATGGTTGCTAGGACTGGGGATATATCTAGTTTGATGAAAAGAAGGACTCGGGGTGACATGATAGCAGTGTTCCTCAGGGGCTGCCACAAAGAAGGGAGAGTCAAGCAATTCTCCAAAGCACCTGAGGGCAGGATAAGAAACAATGGATGGAAACTAATCAAGGAGAGAAGCAACTAGAACTAAGGAGAAATTTCCTGACAGTTAGAACTATTAACCAGTGGAACAACTTGCCTCCAGAAATTGTAAATGCTCCAACACTGGAAGTTTTTAAAAAGATGTTGGATAACCATTTGTCTGAAGTGGTGTAGGGTTTCTTGCCTAAGCAGGGGGTTGGATTAGAAGACCTCCAAGGTCCCTTCCAACTCTGTTATTCTATTCTATTTTATCCTATCCTATGCTATTCTATTCTAAATGTCTGAGAGGTCGGTGTGGGTTCCACGGCTTGGAAGAAGAGATGAAATTAAATGTATGTTGCCTGAGCTACCAAAATATCTACTTTTTCCCATTCATCCATAATCAAGACTGCTCACAGGCAGAGATGCTCTGGTGATATAGAACAGTGGTTCTCAATGTTTTCTTCACCATGGACCCTCTTTAAATACCTTTTGTGGCCATGGACCCCCAAGATTTAAGATTTAACTCATAATGTTTCTTCAAGCCTTTGTGATGACATCATGGCCCCCTCAGGTGTCCACAGACCACAGGTTGAGAACCATGGATAGACTGTATGGCATCATTTAACTTCTTTTAATCTATAGGAGAACAACGGTCTGGTTTATTATTAATTATACCATTTTCCCATTTCTTACTTGTAGTCCACAAGTCTCCAGCAGGATGGGAATCAGAAAAGATGACTCCTTCCAGTGCCCTTGCAAATATCAGGTCTTTAGTTGCTGCTGTTTCCCAGATTGCTTTCAGACAGACATCTCAAGCCATCCAGGTTACCAAAGACACAGGACTGAAACTGGCTTTGTGGATCTCGTATTTGGTAAGTGCCATAGCATTGGGTTGACAAATTTGTATATGCTTTTGAACCAAAGAGTACTTTACCAGTATAAAAAGGTAAAGGTTCCTCTTGCACATACTGTATGTACTAATCATTTCCGGCTCTAGGGGGAGGTGCTCATCTTTGTTACAAAGCCAAAGAGCCAGCACTGTTCAAAGACATCTCTGTGGTCATGTGGCTGGCAGGACTAAATGCTGAAGGCACATGAACCTTCCCACCAAAGTGGTGCCTATTTTTCTATTTGCATTTTTACATGCTTTCAAACTGCTACATTGGCAGAAGCTGAGACAAGTAACGGGAGCTCACTCCATTACGCGGTGCTAGGGATTCGAACCACCGAACTGCTGACCTTTCTGATCAACAAGCTCAGCGTCTTAGCCAATGAACCACCATGTCCTTTTACCAGTGTAGTAAATGGCTTTTCATCTATTTATTAATCAAATTTATATAACTGCCCATCTTGTGAGAAATTACTCTGTTTGGCATTTGTTCAATTTATACTTTAAAAAAGAAAAAAGAAAAAGAAAATTTTCTTCAGATCTTTCTCTAAGATCTGTTGCTGTTCCAGGGGCACAGCATATTCAGTAGTTTGGAGTATGGAATAAGAATTTTTCAGGACTTCAGGTAGATTACTGTGCAAATTGAACGAGTATGTAACACCTTGGCTGCAGGAGCTCATTTTGCTTCCAGATTCAATTCAATGTGTTGGTCAAAGCCCTACATGGCATGGGGACAAGTTACCTTGGAAATAATCTCATCTTGATTATGTCAACCCATTTCATCCAGTTAGTAAGGGAAGGTATGCTATGGATCACATTGGTTAAAACAGAGGTCTCCAAACTTAACAACTTTAAGACTTATGGACTTCAACTCCCAGAATTCCTTGGATTGGCAGAGGAATTGTGGAAGTTGAAGTCCACAAGTCTTTAAAGTTGCCAAGTTTGAAGACCCTTGGGTGAAAGAATTTCAATTGACAGGGTCTAGGAAGAGGACTTTCTTTGCCATAGCTCCTACCTTCTGGAATACTTCTCCCACCCTGAGGTGACGAGGCCTCTGATCTCCTGGTCTTTCATAGGACTTTGAGGACTTGGCTTTGCCAACCAGCATGGAGCTCATTGAGTAGGATCCATCCCTGGGGCCAATTGACACCTTGATAGCCTTCCCCTCACCTTTTAACTTTTAACATATTTTATTCTTGTTTTTAGCTGGCTCTATTTTGAAGTATTGTATTTTATATGGGTTTTAGATTTTTATGGTTTAATTGTACATATTACACTTAATGCAAGCAAGTTGGGCAGCATCCAAATTCAACAAATAAAAATAAACTTTGCATTTATCTTAAGAAAGCCAAACCAGGATTTTAGTGAGGTTTGGATCCTTTTGTCCAATGAACAACATAATCATCCTTGCTCAGCTATTTCCTAGATTCTCTGCATATCATTTCCTAAGCTACTATCCAGATTTTGAGCAGACAAAATAAGTCTGGATTCTTGTTTCAGAAATCAGGACAAGTCCTGGCTAAAAAAGCTACTGCTTAGAAACCAGTGATAGATCCTGCTTTCAAACTATGCCCCTGTTTCCCCATTATGGGTTTTGTTTTCCCTGCAGAAAGGGGTTTGGCGTTTGGCTTGGGTCTCTTTTGAAGGATAATCATGGTGAAGAAGTTTTAACTCAGCTGCCTCCTGTTTTGAGAGTCTAATCTCTAGTAAAGATCCCCTTTCCATCTCTGGGACATGGAGGTGAAGGTGAAAAGGCTGTTTTATTTTTAACTGGCTTTATATAGTTATTCATGGATTTGATTAACATCTTTCTCAAAGTCCATTGGGACTACTGATTTTAAACAGGAAGATAAATGTGTAAAATACACAAACACAAAGAGAGGGGTGGGGAGGGAGGGAGGAAGGAAAGAAAAATAGATGAGTTAAGAGAGGAAGGAAGGGAAAATATGAGTAAGAGGAAGGAAGGAAGGAAGGAAGGAAGGAAGGAAGGAAGGAAGGAAGGAAGGAAGGAAGGAAGGAAGGAAGGAAGGAAGGAAGGAAGGAAGGAAGGAAGGAAGGAAGGGAGGGAGGGAGGGAGGGAGGGCTGGATTTTATATGTTTCTTGAATTTGATTCATTGAAACCAAAACCAGAGAGATTTTGAGAGTGATTTAAAAGGATGTGTTTTTAATCAATGCATAATTAATTGTAAGATGTGGCCACCAATGGGGCTGTCTAGAAAAAGGGACTCAACAGATGCAGGAGAACAGCTTGCATGGCTGAATGCCACCTACTGAATTGTAGGCATTGTGTTCTTTAGTGTCAGTGTCTAAAAGGGAATAGTGGAAAAGAAGTGCTCGTCCAGTTCTCGTTCAGCCATTTCTGGCAAGGAATACAGAACAAGATGGGCTCGTATTCTAATCCAACCTGCTGTGAAGAAGAACTTTCCTACATTCTGAAGTGGCGGGGGGGCAGTAGCTCAAAGGGGAAGCACTTGTTTGGTTTTGGTCTCTAGCATCCTCTTTATGAAATATTGGAGTGGAATAGAATGGAATGGAATGGGGATGGAGATGGGGCTAGAGTGGAGTGGAGTGGAGTGGAGTGGAGTGGAGTGGAGTGGAATGGAATAGAATAGAATAGAATAGAATAGAATAGAATAGAATAGAATAGAATAGAATAGAATAGAATAGAATAGAATGGAATGGAATGGAATGGAATGGAATGGAATGGAATGGAATGGAAGAGAAGAGAAGAGAAGAGAAGAGAAGAGAAGAGAAGAGAAGAGAAGTGAAGAGAAGAGAAATAAGAATAGAATGGAATGGAATGGAATAGAATAGAATAGAATAGGAATAGGAATAGGAATAGGAATAGGAATAGGAATAGGAATAGAATAGAATAGAATAGAATAGAATAGAATAGAATAGAATAGAATAGAATAGAATAGAATTTATGAAATAATAGAATAGAATAAAATAGAATGGATGAATAAAGAATAGAATAGGGAATAGAATAGAAGAATAGAATTTACAAAATAATAGAATAGATGAATATAGAATAGAATAGAATAGAATAGAATAGAATAGAATAGAATAGAATAGAATAGAATGCTACTTCTTTCTTAGCCGTTGTCACAATTTCTTCTCTTTTTTACCACTTGGCTGCAAAGGAAGGAATCTTGCCTAGAATTTAAGTCACAACTGTCAACATTTCAGACAGGAGTATCTCACCTTGAGTTATTGAGAACTAAATCTAGCAACACATGCCTACATCTCAGCTGTGAGCTGTTTTTAATCCCTAACGTTCATCTAGTCCACAATAACTTTCATCCAGGAACTAACCATGAACTGAACTAAATAATCCTTGAGTGTCCCACCTGATGAAAAATACATGCAATCAACTGTTACCCTTTGCCCGTCAGGATCCTAGACTAGAGCAGACAAGCAAGTTAGCTGTTGGGTGTCAGCTGCTTAAGCTGACACCCCAACAACTATTAACAATGGCTATTTTTGACTGAGTTTGGCAGTTGGTGTCTGAGTTCATGCCACATACTACATCTTTGTTGAAAAGGAACCAAATACAATGTCTGTGTTATGCCTCAGAGGCTTAAAGAAAAGGATGACTCAACACGATGGTCTGATTCACCTTATGATTAAAGTTCCCACAATGTATACAATTTTAGTCAAGCAGATTAAGCAAAATCAGCCATTCTTCTTCTTTCTTTTCCCAAAGGAAACACTCGGGGGAAGTCCAGACAAGCAAACGTACATAGGTCAGTCATTCTTTGAACTCCCTACCAACCAAGAATAGAAAACAACTTTCCCGAAGGACAAAAACCAGGGGACCTTGAGTTGTATCAAAGTCCAGGAAATGCCAATGTTATTGATAGTATGACCTCAAGTTGGGTGGAAAACATAGATTTTGGGAAGAGAAAATAATTCTTTAAATCACCAGGGATCTCTCTCCCCCTCTTCCTCTCTTTCTTTCTTCTTTCTTTCTTTCTCTCTCTCACTTTCCACTCACTAGTTCAGCTTCCCAAGGGTTTTGCTGAAAGAAGAGGAAACAATGGGGATGGGTTCTCCAGAATCTTGCCAAGAACAAGATGGCGTCCAGTTTGTTACTCCTGAGAGCAAGAAGCTTCAAGAAAGACGGTCTAGTCGGGGACATTATCCTCTTCCCTTCCTCAATCTCGATGAGCCTCTCACCCCTCATCAAAGCCCACCCTTAGAAACAGAATCTGCTGTGGCCAAGAAATCTGCTTTCTCCAGCAGCAGGAGATGGAGTGAAGGGCTGTTCCGGACCAGTCTGGAAACTACCTATATGAGGGCACACTTTGCAAGACTCTATAGCTCTGCTGTCAAGAAAGACTAAGCCAGTGAGTGGCATTATGCTAAACTAGGATTTGTTAAGTATGAATTGCTATCCCAAGTGTGCTTTTCCAAAAGGCGATTGGATTTCCTTCATTTTTTTCCCTTTGAAAACATTTAGCTTGTCATCCAGGTTTCCAAGTGATGAAATCCATTTAAAAAGAAAAGAACAAAGTCCATCTTCCAAACAATCTCTTTTATTTAGGAAAGCATCAAATTGGCAAAGTCTGTTTTAATTCTGGATCTGACACAACCCGGAATTACACCACATAATATTGGAAATTAGAAATAGTCCCCAAAAGTCACATTCCCCAATAGAAGTAAATCAACGTTGCTTGGTGTCATCAACCTCCACCTCCAGGTTTCAGCCAGGTCAGTTTCATTTCCCATGGGAAGGAAAAATCACCTAGCCTAAAAAAACCTCACTCCACTCCTCCCACCTTAGGAATGTGGCAAGCCCAACACCCCTCCCCCCACCAGCAAAAAGAAAGAAAGAAAAGGAATATATAATAGGGCTAAATAAAATGGCTAAACATATGTCAATTTTGGGGTTGACAAGAAGTTTCTTCCCTTCTTGGATGAGAAGCGAAACATTTCCAAAGGAAACAAACCCAAGAAAGTCCAGTTGCCTTTTGGAAAAGCATATCTGAGACAACCATGACCTGGATGATTGAGAATCTCTGTAGACACTTATGAGTTGCTATATATGTCACTGTTAGATGACTTCATACAAAGGTTAAACACACAGTTTAGCAACTCCAAAGTTGCTGAAATCTTATATCACACTTAGCTACGGCAAAGATTGCAAAATCACAATTGATACACTAAGCCATGAATCATGGCTTGACAAAACCCTAGGGCTGGATTCACTGCAATTCACAAAACCACATTCTGGCTTTGGGCTATGAGAATGAAGCAACTGACAACCCAACTCTTCTGCTTAATTTTACTGCTTACGTTAACTTAGCTGAAATCTCCCTCATGATCCTTGTGACCCAGTAATTACATCCACTGTTGTAATGCTAGCTTTATTAGCACAGCTTTAACAATTCTCCAATAAAATGACCAACTTTTACTGGCTTTCCCATGCTTCTTAGACAATTGTACCAAAGTACATTGAAGGTAGCTTGATTTATTGTTTATTCAAAACTAGTGGATAAACCAGCGTTGCCTGAGTATTTACTATTATATTATTATAACATAATAATATTATATTATATTAATTATTATTATATACCTGTTGCCTGGGTATTTATTTATCCCAGTCCTGTTGTACTGTCTGTTGCGCAGCGTCACAAATCTTCTATTCCTCTCCTCAGGAGTTTCTTATCTATGCTGGTGTTTCATTTTTTTTATTGCACTCGGCCAATCGCCTGACATTTCCTTGGAGGGTTGAGAGGGAGCCCCCTTGTGGAGTACTGTGAAGCTGTTACTATGGCAAGTCCACTGTGCTGTACAGTAGAAGCCATTTTAGGGGAAATGCCACAAGGGGTGTTAGAGGTGTTTTACCCCCACAATATTTGTTTCCAGAGGGTAAGTCATCTGGCATTCCAGAGTGATCCTGGAACATATACACACAGCCAAGCCCCTACCTGAACAGAACACACCCCCAGCCAATCAGAACACAGCTAACCCCCCAACCAATCAGATCACAGCCAGCCCCCCAACCAATGAGAACACACCCCCACCCAATCAGAACACAGCCAAGCCCCCACCCAGTCAAGTTGCACTCCCACTGGCAGTTAAAAGAAAAAACAGCTGCAAGCTCACATTACTCCAAGAAGCACAAAGCCAAAGACACAAGCCTGAAGATGATGAATGAGATTTCGTCGAAACGTTGCCAAAATACTTCCAATTTTACGCGGGAGAAAACCCGAATAACCAAAGATCCATATACAAATACCCGCAAAAACCTCAGAAAGATAGATAGATAGATAGATAGATAGATAGATAGATAGATAGATAGATAGATAGATAAATAGATAGATAGATAGATAGATGATAGATAGATAGATAGAGATAGATATAGATGATATAGATATAGATAGAGATAGAGATATAGATATATAGATATAGATATATAGATACAGATATCTCAAAAAAATAAAGGGAACACAAAAATAAGGCATCCTAGATCTGAATGAATGAAATATTCTTATTAAATACTTTGTTCATTACATAGTTGAACGTGCTGACAACAAAATCACACAAAAATTATCAATGGAACTCAAATTTAGCAACCCATGGAGGTCTGGATTTGAAGTTACACTCAAAACTAAACTGGGAAAAAACACTACAGACTGATCCAACTTTGATGTAATATCCTTAAAACAAGTCAAAATGAGGCTCAGTCGTGTGTGTGGCCTCCACATGCCTGTACGACCTCCCTACAATACCTGGGCATGCTCCTGATGAGGTGGTGGATGGTCTCCTGAGGGATCTCCTCCCACACCTGGACTAAAGCATCCCCCAACTCCTGGACAGTCTGCGGTGCAATGTGGCGTTGGTGGATGGAGCGAGACATGATGTCCCAGATGTGCTCAATTGGATTCAGGTTTGGGGAACGGGCGGGCCAGTCCATAGCATCAGTGCCTCCATCTTGCGGGAACTGCTGACACATTCCAGCCACATGAGGTCTAGCATTGTCATGCATTAGGAGGAACCCAGGGCCAACTGCACCAGCATATGGTCTCACAAGGGGTCTGAGGATCTCATCTCGGTACCTAATGGCAGTCAGGCTACCTCTGGCGAGCACATGGAGGGCTGTGCAGCCCCCTAAAGAAATGCCACCCCACACATTACTGACCCACTGCCAAACCAGTCATGCTGGAGGATGTTGCAGGCAGCAGAACGTTCTCCACGGCATCTCCAGACCCTGTCACGTCTGTCACATGTGCTCAGTGTGAACCTGCTTTCGTCTGTGAAGAGCACAGGGCGCCAGTGGAGAATTTGCCAATCTTGGTGTTCTCTGGCAAATGCCAAACGTCCTGCACGGTGTTGGGCTGTAAGCACAACCCGCACCTGTGGACGTCCAACCCTCATACCACCCTCATGGAGTCTGTTTCTGACCCTTTGAGCAGCCACATGCACATTTGTGGCCCACTGGAGCTCATTTTGCAGGGCTCTGGCAGTGCTCCTCCTGTCCCTCCTTGCACAAAGATGGAGGTAGCGGACCTGATGCTGGGTTGTTGACCTCCTACGGCCTCCTCCACATGTCCTGATGAACTGGCCTGTCTCCTGGTAGTGCCTCCATGCTCTGGACACTACGCTGACAGACACAGCAAACCTTCTTGCCACAGCTCGCATTGATGTGCCATCCTGGATGAGCTGCACTACCTGAGCCACTTGTGTGGGTTGTAGACTCCGTCTCATGCTACCACAACTTTAAAAGCACAACTATAATGATGTGGGAAAATACCTGAACAAAGCTGAATACCATATATTTATATACACACACACACACACACACACATATCCCGCATCTATTTATGTACAGATGGTACTCACCTTACAACAGTTCATTTAGTGACCCGTTCGAAGTGAAAAAAGTGACTTGTGACCATTTTTCACACTTATGAGCGTAGTAGCATCCCCATGGCTTAGGGACATGCCTTGGGGATTGTAAAGATATTTCGGTTACTGTAATATAATTTAGATGTGCTTGGTAAGGAATGACATCAATATCGTAACTGTTTAACATTTGGTTCGTTTCATTTCAGTCACACGATTTATATTCGGTTGCTTGACAACTGACTCACATTTATGACGGTTTCCTGTGTGATCCCCTTTTTGCGACCTTCTGACAAGCAAAATCAATAGGGAAGCCAGATTCACTTATAACAACCGCACAACTAATTTAATAACTGCAGTGACTCACTTAACAAATCTGGCAAAAAAAAAGATTGCAAAATGGGGCAAAACCCCCTTTTAAAAAATGTCTCACTTAACAACATCAATGTTGGGCTCAATTGTGGCCATAAGTCGAGGACTACCTGTAGTATATACCTTCCCAATCCTTAACTTGTTAATTTTTTACCACCTTTAGTGCCTATAAATAGGACTGGTTTGGTGTGGTACAGCCTTGGCAGCGAAATTAACATCTAAGTCTTTGGAGCTCGTATGACATTTAACAGCAGCAGTGAAAAAGAACATTTTACTTTTCTTCATGTCTACTGTTATGGCAGATTTCTGCTTAATCTTGTTACTGGTTTCTTCCAAACCTCATGAGATGAAAGAAATAACAAATTGGACTTTGATGTGTCCATTTGTGACACTAGAGCCGCATGATGAACAGAAATTAGACAAGTTGTGCTTCCCCTTCCCTAGGTGACTCCTGTATGTGTGATTTGTTTCCAATATTTGGTATTTTGGTACCACTACAGAATTCAGACAAACCTCAATAAGCAGAAAGATAATAACGAGGAACAAAAGAGTAAAAATTCAATGACAGATTGAATAAATGGGTTAGACATCAGCTGGAGATGAGCCTTTCCAAGGAGATAGAATAGCATTTCCAAAGGACCTGAATAATAGCAATAGCACTTAGACTTATATACTGCTTTACAGTGCTTTATAACCCTCTCTAAGTGGTTTACTGAGTCATCATATTGCCCCCAACAATCTGGGTCCTTATTTTACTGACCTTGGAAGGATGGAAGGCTGAGTCAACCGGGTGAGATTTGAACTGCCAAATTGCATTCAGCTGGCAGTCAGCAGAAGTAGCCTGCAGCAGTGCACTCTAACCACTGTGCCACTATGGCTCCATGGCTCATAATAATAGTTGCATAAAAGAAATCCATGGTATCTAATGTTCCACTATATACCAAATAATAATCAAGTTAAGAGAAAGCCATTCCTGATTAAATGTTAGGGGGGGGGATTCTTAACTGATTAGTGAAATCAGAAACCAAAGCAAGCTGGATTTCTTTAATATACAGTAGGCTGGAGACCTAGTGGCTTTTTTTCCCATGGTCCTTCACCATAGAAGAGGACCAAATCTGGGGAAAATACCTAAAATCTGGAGCTCTCGAGCTAAAAGAGATACAAATGCATGTTGTCGGTTTGAACTGAACAAAATTTGGGCTGCAGGTCTTTATTTTTGGGCTCCCGGGCTCCCTATCTAAGCCTTAACTCCAGAAGTAGTATTCAGCAGGTTCTGACCAGTTCTGGAGAACCGGTAGTGGACATTTTGAGTCGTTTGGAGAACCAGCAAGTGCCACCTCTGACTAGCCCTGCCCCCATCTATTCTCTGCCTCCCAAGTCCCAGCTGATCGGATGGGTCTTCTTTGGTTGCCCTGCACAGGAGCACAGAGTTGGAAAGCTGGAAAGTTAGTGGGGTGTGGGAATTATTACTCTTTGTTCCTTGCGTATGTGCAAGGGCAACGGGCTTTTTAGTAGTTGCCTGGAACACGAAGCAAGGAACAAGGTCAGAATGTTGCCATTTCTTCCCCAGAATTGTAGCAAACTTAGACTTTACCGCTTTGTATGCTTATATGGCATTTTGTGTGATGTAATGAGTTTGTGATAACACACTAACAAAAAATTGCAACGTTAACAAAGATTGCTTCTAATAAAAGAGGATGTCAGAGCCTGCCTTACGCTCTCATCCCGATCTGGCTTCAAGACAATTGTCTCAGTGTATTTTATTCATGAGAGACCACCACAGTGGGGTGGGGAGGGAATGAAGGAGTGCGATTCCATTTTTTTTACTACCGGTTCTGTGGGCATGGCTTGGTGGGTGTGGCAGGGGAAGGATACTGTAAAATTTCCAGTCAGAGGTGATATTTGCTGGTTCTTCAAACTACTCAAAATTTCCGCTACCGCTTCTCCAGAACTGGTCAGAACCTGCTGAAGACCACCTCTGGAATGAAGATTTTGCAGTATCCTTCCCCTGGAGTGGGGCGGGAATGGGGATTTTGCAGTATCCTTCCCCTGCCACACCCACCAAGCCACACCCACAGAACCAGTAGTCAAAAAAATTGGAATCCCACCACTGCTTAATTGGATATAATAATTTCTCTTTATGCCTTTGTGGCCCTGCTCAGGCAACTGGAGAGGAAGCAGAACTAACTGGTTTTTGCAATCCTTATCCCTGGCTCTCTCAGTCTTAGCCTAGGCATTTCTCAATCAGTCCTTAAATACACAAGCATCCCATAATTCTCAAGGACTGAACAAAGTGACGGATGCACAATGGGAGTACACCCTGGAGAACTGGAATAAGAAACAGTAGAAAATTCTTAATTTGGGGAGGAGGGGGCTACGCAAAGAGGTGACTAAGAGCACATGAAAGGAGGGATTGAATAAAGCTAAGAAGACAATTTCCTTGCTCAATTTTTCTAGAACAGTAGCAAAGGGGATAGGGATGGGCTTAAGTAATATGGGCATTAGATAAAATCCTCTGGGGCTGAAAGGTTAATTGCATGAAATCATCTTTGTCTTTTTGGCTGAAAACATCATTTGCCTGCTTTCTCATGGGGGATCTAAATCCCAATCCATCTCTAAATGTTGCTGTGCTTAAAATGATTTAAAATCTCCGGGCAGAGGTCTCTTTAAGGCATGTTTACAGTACTGTAATGCAGCAAATCATTCACTGTATACACCATGTGCCATTTGATTGAAACCAGGACTGCATAGTCAATAGACTGGAAAGAACAGTTTATCCAGCAAGGACGAGAAAGTTAGGAAAACAGCCACGGGACAAGCTGCTGAGAAAAAGCAGTATGTGAAGTAGGGAACGTTCCTTCCTCAGAAGGTATACTTGGGTACCTATCTCCAGGTATGTCCCCTCCCAGAAACCAACAATGGCTGGAATTCCATGTAGGAAGGGATGTGCAGCTTTTTCTCATTCTTACAAATATATATCAATACAACCTAGACTTATATAGGTAGTCCTCTACTTACAACAGTTCATTTAGTGACCATTCAAAATTACAAAGGCACTGAAAAAGTGATTTAGCAATAGCAATAGCACTTAGACTTATATACCGCTTTATAGTGCTTTACAGTGCCTCTCTAAGCAGTTTACAGAGTCAGCCTCTTGCCCCCAACAATCTGGGTCCTCGTTTTATCCACCTCAGAAGGATGGAAGGCTGAATCAACCTTGAGCCTGGTGAGATTCGAACTGCCAAATTGCAGGCAACCAGCAGTCAGCAGAAGTAGCCTGCAGTACTGCATTCTGACCACTGTCCCACCACAGCTTTTATTCTGTGACTATATACCAGTGATGGCAAACCTTTTTGTTGTGGTGTGCCAAAAGCACGCATGTGCCGGCACCCACAATGCAATGCGCCCCACCTCCCTGCCCTCCCTGCCCTGTTACCTGCACTGCGCATGTGCGTGCTTCCCAACTGATTTTCCTCCCGTTTTCAGCCATTTTTGGCCTCCTGGAGGCTCGAGCAGGGGTGGAATTCTACCGGTTCTGCCCAGCTCTGTAGAACTGGTTCTATGTCTTCTGCTGTTTTGGCCCACCCGCCCACCTGGGCTCTTACCTGACCTTTATTTCCTGCTTTTTCAACCTCAGCTGCACAGCTGAGGTTGAAAAAGCAGGAAAAAAGAGGCTTTTTCAACCGCTGCGCACTTGCACGCAGCACTGCTCAGCTGTCCAGGCAGCAAGCTGACGACGATTTACATGTGCGCGCAAATCATAAAATCACTGAACCGGTAGTTACACCGGTTGGATCCCACCCCTGGGCTTGAGGGAAGCCTTTGGAGGCCGAAAAACAGGCCTGTTTTGGCACTCCCAGTATTTCTGGAAGGCTCACTTTTCAGCCTCCTGAGGCTGCAGACGCTCCCCTTGAGCCTCTGGGAGGCCAAAAACGGCCTCAAACAGGCTAAAAATCAGCTGGGAGGTGCATGCATGTGCAGTGCAGGTAAGTTTGGCTGGGGCTCGCATGCCCGCACAAATGACTCTGCATGACACCTGTGGCATACGTGCCATAGGTTTGCCATCACGGCTATATATTATACTTGTCATGTTGAACAACAAGTTTTCAACACCGGGGGTTTCCGGTTTGTCGGCTTCGCGAGCGGCAGGGATTTGTGAAGCTGCGCGATCCCTGCCGTGCTAGCCGTTTTTGGGGCTCCGACCCAGACGGGTACGGAGCTAGGCTGCCCTGCAGGGGCAGCTGAAGGTAGGGGATCCGGAGAAGGGTTTGGGGTGTTGCAGACCCCTCCCCGGCCGGCAGAACCCCTTTTCCCAGGACGGTGCAGCGGCGGTCCGTAATGGCCGCCACAAAGAAGCTGGCAGCCGGGTAAGAATGCGCAGGAGGAAGTGGAGAAAGTGCTTGAGAGGAGAAAGTCTTTCTTGGTTCCTAGGACTCTAAGACATATTTAACAAAATTCCTGAAAAGTATGACTTTCTGAATGATACCTTCGAGAAGAGGAAAAAAAGCGGCAGTTTAATGGTGCTGAAAGGATAGCTTACCCTCTTTTCACGGAATAAAAAGTGAACATTAAGAAACCTATTTTTTTTAGGTGAAAACTGGCTCTAAGCGGTGAGTGGGAAAAGAGAGGACTAAAAAAAAAAAATATTTGTATGCTAAGACCTTGTTGGAGGAGATGCCTTAAGGATTGAAAGACTAAAATATATTGCAACAAGATTTTAAGAAACAGATTTGGACTTTCTTTTTCTTTAATTGATACTACCCCAGGAGGAGAGAGTGGGAACTCTGTCTTGGTTTGGACTGACTGAGAACTTTGGGATTGTCTTATTTTTCCTTTGGAATATTCTGGCTGTTGTAAGAGAAAAGAAAAGAAAAGATTTATAATGGCTTCTTCTATCGAGGAACTGAGAAAAGATTATGAGCAAGCAAAACAAAATGGTAAAGCTGGTTTGAAAGAAGCCTTCCTTTTTTTAGAAATGGCGCTTATTAATTATCAACAAACATTGCAACAGATGAAGACAGCAGAAGAAGAACAAAGAGAGGAAGCCATCTTTAATAAATCTCAGAACTCGACCAAGAGGGAAGGAAGAGGAAAAAGAAGAGAAATAAAGGACTTAAGATTTAAAAAAACATTTAAGAAAGGGAAAAACAAGGTGCAAAATCAATATAAGGATGGTAAACAAAAGGGAAGAGGAATACGACAGAGAAGGGAAGCCAGTAAGGCAGAGGCTAGAAGAAGGGGGGGCTAGAAAGGTTTGTTGGGGGAAGAAAGAAAGGGAAAAGGTGGAGAAAAGCTACAAAGTTTTGAAATTAAATGAGAAAAAAGAAATTTTTTTTAGGGATAAAGGATAAGTATAATTTCTTCAAAAAGATTTTGCAAGGTACATAAGATGATATTGTAGTATTGTATCAGAAATAGAAAATTTAAATGGCTTAAGAGTTGATAAGATATTAAAATGTTGGAATGTTAATAATGATTGGTTTGAAAATATAATATGAGGGGAGATTTAGAATATTAAACTTTAATTAAAGAGTTTATTAAGATTACGGTATTGGTGTTATTATAAAACTTTCATTATAGTATTTTGTTTTTAATATTTAAATCTACTGCTTAACTATGTATTTAATTGTTTTAGATGTATTATTCAGTTAGAATGTACCAAGCAAAATCGGATTGGGTAGTTTAAAGATTAATTTGATTAATTTAGTAGGGAGATAGAAAGGCATCATACTCTGATTAGTGATTTCAGGAGAAATTTCTTTCTTTTTAAAAGGAATGAGACAAAGGTATAATAGAGAATGGACAAAAGATATAAATATAATGACTCAAATTAAGATGATTAATTAAGATAGAATCAAGAAGAGTGAAATATGTGGAGAAGTTAATATAGAAGACTTAGAATGGTAAATAAAATAAGTAATGATATGTAAGATGAGCCTGAATATAATTGAAGTCCATGAAAAGAGAGATACCTGGGTCCAAGTTACTTTCCAAAAAGATCTTTTTATGTTTTGTGTGTTGTGTGATTATGTTGTTTTTTTGGGGGGGGAAATTAATAAAACCTTGTAGAAATATAGAATGAGAATAATGGTAACTAAGTCAGAAAGAAGTAGATGAAATAATAATAATAAAATTGAATAAGAGTGAAGAGAAATAAAGGGAAATTGGATAAGAGGTTTTTGTATGTTTATATGGAAATGGTTTAAAACAGAATTATAGTTTATCTGACTTGTTAAATTTATAATGGAAAAAGGTTTAAACATGTAATGGATAATGATGACTTGTGTGTTTTGAAAATCAATAAAACTTGTTTAAAAAAAAAAAAAAACAAGTTTTCAACACCATAGTCAAATCAAGAAGTTTTTCTAGTGTACCATATACTCCATATGTTCTACCAGTATTCCTTTTTTTTCTCCTCCACCTGCTACAAATAAAATAAAATGCCAAAGAGATATATGCGTGTTGTTTTTATTTCTTTTTAAAAACCAAAGTACATCACCTACACATTTATTTACACGCTTGATAATTACATTTATTAGGATGCTGTAAAAGCATCACAGAGTGTGAAATAAATATTGGACCTCAAAAGATTTGAGCGGAGTATTCTGTATGCAAAAATCAGAAAGTTGGCTTTGCTTTAAGGAAGAGTTGTGGTAAAGGACTCCTGCTCAGGACTCCTTTTTAAATTTTAGGACTTAACTCCAAATGTTAAAAGTAAGAAGGGCATTAGAAAATGGTTTTGTTTTTGTTAAGTACTGTTAGTTGACACTTAAATCATGATTGGGTCAGAGGTGGTATTCAGCAGATTCTGACCAGTTCTGCAGAACCAGTAGCGGAAATTTTGAGTAGTTCAGAGAACCGGCAAATGCCACCTCTGACTGGCCCCACCCCCATCTATTCTCTGCCTCCCATTGAGTCCCAGCTGATTGGCTGGGTCTTCTTTGGTTGCCCTGCACAGGAGAATGGAGCTGGAAAGCAGGTTAGTGAGGTAGGGACTGGGGAGGGAATGGGATTTTAGAGTATCCTTCCCCTGCCACGCCCACCAAGCCACGCCCACCAAACCATGCCACACCCATCAAGCCATGACCACAGAACCAGTAGTAAAAAAAATTGAAACCATTGGGTCCATACAGCTTGCCACAGCTTGTGGGTTTATCCAACAAACTCTGGCTTTATCACAAAAGTAATTAAGATATTGAAGGACTTGGAAACCAAGGAATGCTCAACAGATCTCAGTATGGTTAAGCTACAAAAGAGATGACTGTAAGGAGAAATAACAGAAGTCTTCAAGGAAAGGGACTTATTCTGTTGCCCAAAAGAGCAGGACCAGAACCTGGGTTAAAATAACAAGAAGATTCAGGATGGACATCAGAAAAAGCTTCTTGACTGTATGAGCTGTGAACCAGTGATAGAGACTGATATATGTTCTCCTTCACTAAGGTCTTCAAGTGGAGGCTGGATGACCACATCTATTGTGGATGCTGCACCAAACGGGAATGGAGATGAGCACTAAGGAGCATCCAATTCTAGGATTCTATCAATTATGAATCCAGTCAGAACATGTTATCTGATTTATCTGATTCTCATTGGGCTGTTTATAAATTCATTCTCAACCCATCACTACCATCATACACCCAAATTGTGTGTCTGTGTCCATATGTTTTTATAAAAATGTTTGGTACTTCTAATCATGTTTTGGTATTCTTACACATCGACTTAATGCAATTTATGAATCTTGTGCCTGGCATTGATTTAGTTTTTGGTTTGTTCTTTTTTTTCTGCAATGATGCTTGCCTTTGAATATTGGAAATAAATTGGTCTGAATGATGATAGTGGTGGAAATGTCTATTGATCCATTTCTCCACATCATTATCTCATTATGCTGCCTCTTTGAAATTCAGCACAGCAAACATCAGTCCTGCTTTCCATAAAAATACTCATAATAATCCTGAGGGAAGGATTGTCTGAAACAGTGCCAAAGCTGTTTTTTCAGGGGGCAACTGGACTTTTTTCTTTGAAGACATTTCGCTTCTCATCCAAGAAGCTTCTTCAGTTCTGACTGGATGATGGAGCATGGAAGGATTTATATTCCTTGCAAACAGCTGGTCATTTACATTCTTTTTAAAGAGTTGTTGAGGCCACTTGGACGTTTGTTTGTGTCCTCAAGGTCACTGGAGTTGTGCAAATGGGTGTGGAGCAGGGGTGGGATTCAAAATTTTTAATAACCAGTTCTGTGGACATGGCTTAGGTGGTGGGCATGGCTTGGTGGTCATGTTATTGGCTGGGCGTGGCCAACTCAATATCACTCACATGGAGGCACGCATCTCCTCACCTGGCCTCTCATGACTGTGGGGATGCTGCAATAGTCATAAGTGTGAAAAATGGTCATAAGTCACTTTTTTCAGTGCCATTGTAACTTTGAATGGTCACTCCACACAAGCAAAGTACCAGCAAAGGAGGGAAAAAAACTTCAGAGAAGTTCCTGAGACAGGAAATCTAGTCCTGTCAAGAATGTAATAAGAGTTAACGGAGAGGCAGTTTCTGTAAGCAACACCAGAATGTTTCCTTCCTGCCTTCCTTACAGGATTAGGCCAGTAATTTCTTCTAACAACTGGTTCTCTGAACTGCTTAGAATGTTAACAACTGGTTCTAGCGAATAGGTGCGAACCTGTAGAATCCCACCCCTGGTGTGGAGCTTTCTTGGAACTGCTGAAAAGGACTGTGTTGTGGAGCTATGCTTTCTGTGGGACTTTTCTGTTCTGTGTCACATGCTTTGAATTATGTGGGAATATGAACGGTTTTCCAGAAAAATTACAGACTACAAGAACTGTTTGAGCTTCAGTTTGAGATGAAGACAATGCAGACTCATCCCCAACGGTTTGCACTTGTGTTCAACAGTGCAGGGACACAGGGCAGAAAATATCCTGCAGAAAGCACATCTCTAACTTCTCAGTGAAAGAATCGGGAGGGATATGTCATCTATCTCTAATGTACAACACAGTCCTTTCAGCAGTTCCAAGAAGGCTCCACACCCATTTGCACCACTCAGGTGACCCTGAGGACACAGACAAAGTTCCAAGTTGCCTCAATGACTCTCTAAAAGAATGCAAATGACCATCTATCTGCAGGGAATATAAATCCTTCCATTCCCCACCATCCAGTCAGAGCTGAAGAAGCTTCTTGGATGAGAAGCAAAACATCTTCAAAGAAAAACAAGAAAGTCCAGTTGCCTCTTGAAAAGAAAAGCACCGCTGGGACAACCACAACTTGGATGACTGAGAATCTCCATAGATACTTGCCAATGAATTTCCTCTCTCTTAGGAAATCAATTCTTTTGATTTCCCCCCCTCCACTTTTCATCAGTTGTAGAGGCCTGAGGGTTGTTTTCCAGCAGGAGACAAGAACTGTAGCTCTTATCCTATCTATTCTTATTTAAGGCTTGACACACCCACACAAGGGCCTGGAAGGAAGCCACATCTTTAATTGTACAGGCGTGTGTGCTGTGTCTCACTTAGCAGGAGCCCTTGTATGCCGTCAGAGAGGAAGGAGGAGGGAGGGAAAAGACGCACGAGGACATCCAGTTCTAAGCATCTAACTTGCCGTGCTGCTGGTTGGCAAAAACTGAGTCAACAAAAGCGAGCAAGACAGGACTGGAGGTTGGAGGAGACTTTGGCAGAGGTCCTCATATCTCAGCAGAGAGATGGAACTGATATGGTTCTCCCAAGTTGATGACAGCAGTGAGGGGAGTTGGAGGAGCTGCTGGACAAACCCAAAAATGGATGAGGCCACCCAGTTTCTCTCTCTGACCTGGCATCCATCTTTCCTTTCCTTTCCTTTCCTTTCCTTCCCTTTCCTTCCCTTTCCTTCCCTTTCCTTTCCTTTCCTTTCCTTTCCTTTCCTTTCCTTTCCTTCCCTTCCCTTCCCTTCCCTTCCCTTACCTTGCCTTGCCTTGCCTTGCCTTGCCTTTCACCCCTTTCCCCTTTCCTTGGTGGGCTGTTTTCTCTCTTTTCACGCAGGTGCTTACTGGCAAAGAGATAGGTGGCCTTTGATCTACATAGAGAGGCTACTAAGACAACAAACAAATTATCCATGTTCAAATTCCACTGGATTTAAGAGACGGAGCAAGGAAGAACAGTTATTTTCATGCACAAATATTTAAATTAAACCCTTGCAGGTGCAATATTAGCTTAAAGTAACCATAGACAGTTCCTACTTCTGGTTATGTTGCTAACACCTAGTTTCTTAGATAGTAAAGCAGTACTACAGTATTAACTGGATCAGTTGGCCTTCCAGAGCCCACCAGAACATGGAATGATTCCCGCTAAAGCCTGGTGCCAGTTTGCCACACTTGGCATATCTAATTAAGAAGTCTCCATCCAATGGGGCATCCAGAGGTAGGGAGTGGGGCAACATCTGGAGAACTGCCAATTTAAAAAGTCAAACTAAATCAGGAACCTTCTGAATGCAAAGCAGAAATTCTGCTATTGGACTAGTAGATCTCTATTTAGGTCCATTTATTTTTGCAGGAGATTATTAAAATTATCCCTCTGAAATCAATACACTTTAGCTTCTGTGCACTCAGACTGAATTCTCAACCAGAAAACAACATTGTTATGGGCAGGGATCATCCATTGCATTAAGCTACATTTAATTAGTTTAGGCTTACAGTAGAATATGAATCCAGGCATTCTGGTTTGGAAACAAGCTTTTTCGGGGAAAGCAATCCCTGTCATCTTCTAGACCTAAGGAGGATGTTGTCTCAGATTCAGTCACTGTCTGAATGGACAACCGCTTCCTCTTGTTAGGGTTGAGTCTCACTTTGCTCCTCCTCATCCACATTGGTACCTTCCAAGTACCCAGACAGACCTTCTACTATAGGTGTCACCAGTCCCCGGTCCATGGACCAGTACTGGGCTGTGGCATGCTAGCAACTGGGCCATATAAGCAAGTGAAACCCCATCCGTGGGATGCAGGCAGCACGTAAAACCATGCTCCCTCCAGTCCATGGAAAAACCTTTCTCCATGGAACCAGTCCTTGGTGCCCAAAAGGTTGGGAGCCATGTTCTATCACATCTCCTAGACATCCTGGAGTAAATTTTATAATAGGGTGTCATCACATTATATCCCCTTATGACTTCAGATCAGTGTTAAAGATTACGCTGTTGTTAATCTAGTAAACTATGGTTAGATGTACCCTGATTTAGCCCTGTTCACATAGGGGACAGAGTGATGATGTTCCATCCATATTATAGCTCTTTGTAAATACCAAAGTGACTACAGTACTGGAACTTGTACAGTACTAGTACCACATTAATATAGGACTCCCAAATTCCAATTCCAACTTATTAGGTGGATTTGGGCAAGATGTTAATTTTCTCTTGGGCAAATCCTTTTCTTCTGGTGTTTCAGCATGGAGAGACAGGCATGGCCATTTCCTTCCTTTGAGAACCTCATTCTTCTTGAATTTCCACCCAGGACAGCCATACAGACCAACTCTTGGATTGATTTTCCTTTGGGACTAGCAGAATGAGGAGGCTGACTCCACATCAGCAAAATCCATGCTCCACTCTACCCAAATAAGAGGGGGGGAAACCAGGATGTTCTCCCACAGTGTTTACAGAACGTTAGCTTTTTTTTCACATTGAGTCTGTTCTTTTCCGAGCAAAGACAGCGGATACACTCTTGACAATATTGCGGATTCCTGTGCCTTTTTTCAGGGTCAGCTTAGCCTCACAGATACGTTCTGCTAAGCCATGGAAGACCATGAGTGCTCCATGATAGGCTTCAGCTGCTGATACCTCATAGAATTCACAGTCCATGGAGAGGGCCAGGAGACGTCCCTCTTCACTGGAAACCTCCCGGTGATGGTGTAGATCTCGCTTGTTGCCCACAATAACAATGGGCACTTTCTCCTGGCTTGGACTTTCCTTGGTGGCTTTGATGAATTGGACTTTGGGTTGGACACTGTTGAAGCTTGCACGGTCACAGATGCTGTAGACCAAGACAAATCCATCAGCCCATTGGATGCGTTTGTCTTTGGATGAGTTCTCCTCTGACTTCTCCTGAATAAGAAAACATGTACGTTTGCAACATTTTGGCTAATTGATTGGTCTGAAAGTGATAATTATTTGAGCAAATGTGGGAAACAAAAGCAGTCGGGCTAATGATGGTTTGGTGTGTTTGGCATCATACCAAAAGTTCTGGAAAAGCACTTGGAGAAAGTGGACAGAACCTCAACTCCTGTATTACAGAAGTTGCACCATCCAGAACAGCCCAAATATTATCACAATGTCTTTGGCTCTCCTAGATCCTTAGGAAGGATACTTTTGTAAAAACTATCCAAACCTATCAGAACTTTCTGGTAGACTGCATGAAAATACTGAGAACAACAATAGAATAAAAATCGGTACAACATGGCTTATAAACCACAATGTTCATAATTACAAGCAAGCAAATCAAAATGTGGCTTGGTGCAATGTGAAAACACAACTTCTACCAAAATGAAGTCTGGTGTGAGAGATGTCTATGTTAGTTAAATCCCATTCAGCTGGTGTTCAGCCGGCTGAATCTTTGGATATGGCCCCCAGCGTCCTTCCAAAAGAATCCACCAAATCATAACATGTCAGAAGGTGAAAATTCTTGATTGCATCAGAAACATTCACATAATTGTAAATTAATGTAATTTAATTTTCATTAAATTTAAATTAAAAGTCAAACCCAGTTTTTATTCTCACTTTTTCTTCCCCAAGCCTTTTTGGAGTTAAGCCTCAACATACTATGTCTATTGCTTGAACTGAAAAGAAAACTGACCTCAAAATTAAACCAAAGTATAGGTAAGTAGCCAGGAGGCATATAGATAACAATGAATTCACCCCTCAAAGAATGCAAAGGGAAGGATATTTTTTTTTACAAAACCAACCAGCATAGAGTTTTTATCATGTTCTATATTCTCCCATACTTTGATAGTAAAGAACTATATATGTCAACTCAAGGGCCTTAGATGTAAGATGAGCTGCTTTAGAATGGGTGGGAGCACAAACACACTCCTTGTCTTGATCTCATTAAGGAATCCATGTCTTTTTCCAGACTGATGCAGGCATGGGTGCTTTAATGAGTTTGCAAACAAGTCTTGCATTTGTGCAAGCATTTATTGTAAAAATCCGCTTCTAAAATGAAGCGATGCACAACCCTACTGCATATATTTTCTTTATTTGTCTTTGAGAATGGTCATTAGCCAAAAACAATGCAGGTGGGGGAGGGGAAGAATGATTTTATTAGGCACGCATTTTGTTATTGAAAGGTAACTATATAACTACATTGAACCTTAACTATATTGGACTATACATGCACACAAATGCAGACACTGATTTATATTTATAGTGATCCTTACTTTCTTACCTGTGAGCAAGGAAAGTCCCAGATGTGAAAAAGAATCTCTTTGCCTTCTACTGCCAAACTGTGTGTGTAGACAGATTCTGGGTGGAGAAAAGCAGAAAGTTCAGGACAAACTAGTGAGCCATATGGTTGAGGGGAGACTTGAACCTGCGTGTTTCCAGTCCCAGTTCAATGCCCTAATACATGCCCTATGCTGGCTTTTCATTCGTCTTCTTTTAAATCATTTTTCTTCCACCATCTAACTCTGATATTATATTGGTTAATTTCATGGCGGAAGGAAAGAAAGAGCATTTTGTCCTCAAACAAGGTGGTGACCAAGCCAAGGTTAGCTTGATAATGTTTTTAAATAAACCACAAGTGACTGAATTCACACATTCTATTAAGCCAAATGAAACAAATCAACTCATGATAGTGAGTCCTTCCACTGTAGAATATAAACTATGGCATGTAGCTTACCATTATTACTGTGCACTTATCTGAAAATGTTTTACATAAATAATTTTCCTTTAAAATGAAGTGGTCTGAAGATGACATGGTGAGCAGACCTGGCTTTTTTCAGCCTAATTTCTTCTTTGGAGGTATTGCTTTAAAATAAGAGTTATTTTCCTTTTGGACAAGATGTGTAAAGCTTGCTAATGGCCTGGCTAAATTGGCCTGGATTTGTTTAGGTTCTACCTCAAGTGTTCTAAAAACACCCACTGTGATCTTAAAATAATCATTTATCACTTCAGAGTATCATGTGATCTTGGTCAAATACTGTGTTTAATTTGGTGCTGCTCAGTTTCCCCTCTCTTACCGTAGCATTTTGGAGGGAAAAAAACACCATCTCTTTTGGTAGGATTTTCAATACTAAATGATTTTGAAGCCTATGGAACTTCATTTGAAATTGAAATTTGATTTGAAATTATGTTTTAAAACTTCAATCCATTTTCTTTTTCAAGTTGTTAGCCATCTTACCTATGTGGTCATATAGCATATATGACACAATATATGTCATATGTTTGATATGAAAACAGTATTCCTGTATTTGAGGGGCTGTCACAAAGAAAAGGGGGTTAGCTTATTCTCCAAAGCACCAGTAGGCAAGAGAAGAAATAAAGGATGGAAACTAATCAAGGAGAGATCCAATCTGGAATTAATGAGAAACTTACTAACAGTGAGAACAATTAACCAGTGGAACAGCTCACTTTCAGAAGTTGTGGGTGCTCCATCACTGGAGGCTTTTAAGAAGAGACTGTGATGATCCAGGGTGGGATACAAAAAAACACAGTCACAGAAAACAGGGGAAGCCCCTTTTATTCCTTCAGTTTGCTTCCAAGCTCCGAATATCTTTGATGGAAGACAAAAAAAAACCCCACACCAACAGTTACATGAAGAAGGAAAAAGCAACACAAACTAGGCAAGATAAGGGATCGAGGATGTCCACAGATAACACACACCAAACTCAGAGAGGAACTATAAACTAGATATATTTATATGATTTGTTTCCAGCGTTTGCCAGTACACACGTCCAAACTCTTATTCAGTTGTCACACCTGCAGCCCATGAAGAGGATCAAGGTCCTCTCCTCCTGAGGAAACCACATCTCTCCCTTATCCTCTCCTCCCTGTGTGCCCTAGGATGGAGAGGGGATGGGTCTGGGTCCTCCTCTGACTGCTCAGCCGGCCTCTGCCCTTCCCCAGCCTCCTCCACAACCTCCGGAGCCACACTTCCACTCCCTGTCGGCTGTTCCTCTTCTTCCTCAGAGTCAGTCTCCACCAGAGGCATGACAGCTTTTTGTCTGAATGGTATAGGGTCTCCTGCTTGAGCAGAGAGTTGGACTAGAAGTTCTCCGATGTACCTTCCAAATTCCTTGTGTGTCACACTTGGCCAATAAAGAATTCTATTCTATTCTATTCTATTCTATTCTATTCTATTCTATTCTATTCTATTCTATTCTATTCTATTATTCTATTCTACCCCCATCCCCATCCTATTTTCTATTCAATTCTGAAACCCATAGATGCTAATAAAAAATGAATTATTTAATCACAGATAAACACAGGGTAGCATTCTGAGTTTGCTTTTTATGTCCCTATGAATCTGAAACTTACTTATTTCCCTATCACCCCTTAGCCCACTGTTTCTTAAGTTTTTCTATTTTAAGATGTGTGGACTTTTAACGCCCAGAATTCTCCACCCAGCAAGGCTGGCTGGGGAATTCTAGGCGTTAAAGTCCAGATATGTTAAAGCAGCCAAGATGAAAACCCAAAAGATATTCTGGTAGTTTTCTTGTGGGTGTCCAATTTGATGGTCCATCCATCACCCACCATTCCTAGGATGAAAGAGATTATTAACCAGCCCCAAACTGTGTAAAGATCCAAACACTCACCCATGTCTCCATATTCCCCAATAAACCTTTTGGTAAGAAAACGCACCGTCAGAGCTGTGAAAAAGAGTGGGAGTTGAAACTGTTATATAGAACAGATGGGGCAGGAGGAGGAATGGGAAAGGATGTTATCATTCCCCAGCAAAAAAAATTGGAAGCTGTCCCCCCACATTAAAAATAAACCCAGCTTCCAAATAAAATTCAAATATTTAAAGACCTGTGTTCTCAACATTTACCTTTGTTCTTTAACACATTACCCTATTTTTAATCTTTCGTGCAGACCCTGTACATTTCAATATAGAAAATAACAAGCTAAAAATTTTTGCAGAGCTGAAAATTAACTACCCTCAAAAGTGATCAGCTTGTTTGCAACCATGTACTTATGCTCAAATTTTTGCTCATCATCCTAAACACGTTTAGGCATTATTCTACATATTGCTTACTCATTGATAAGTCCATGTATTAATGTTTTTATCTTTTTGGAAAGGAAGCTCAACAATCCCCTTTCATCCCAAACACATCTTAAGGTTGGCAACTAATCAAAAGCACATAATGCACAAATCTGATCATAACATCTCAGCTCAGAAGGTTAGAGATCCAGGTTGTGGCTGGGCATGAGATCTCTGAATTCAACAAGACTCACTCTGTGTTAAACATGCAGATAATTGCAATGGAAGTGCATGGAAGATGAGAATTGTGAACAACCACCTTAATTCCCTTTCGCTCTTCTGCAACACTTACGGAATCTGACAAGCCAGTTAGTAATTTGTTTAGTTAATGGAGCAGAGAACTGTTTAGCCACATCTAAATAGTATCACTCATTAAATGTTGCAGCATTGCATTTTACCTGTCTACCATTTCTGGGCAGGGCAACTTTTACTTTTAACTGATACCCTGCAGAAGCTTGCATTGCATGTTTGCAAGTTTCTTTCAGTGTTGTTGTTGTTGTTGTTGTTTAGCGGAGAGAGATTATTTTGCAGCCTAAAATAGCAAATGCCCTAGAGTAGTTTTGTTGCCAACTTACCTGACTTTCCCACGTGGTCTGCTCCTAGGACCACCACATTGGCTTCCATTTTCACAGGGGTCAAAGTGGAGATCTCTGCCCCAGGCTGGTGGTCAGGAGTGAAGCTGGCACTCCTGCGAAGGGGGATTCGGAGGACCATTGATAAAGATCTATTTTTTTGTCCAGACTATCAGCTGGGGAAACTGTTTCAGCTGTTTTCCCCTGTTCAGTCAAAACAAGAATGAGCCTTTCTCACTTGCCACCAGTGGGAGTTATTTGCATGGATCATACCAAGCCAGAGGAATGGGAGGGGTTCCCTTCCTGGAAGCTACTAACTGACAAATTCTTAGCAGCAATAAAACCAGAATATGAGTGATCATCACTAAGTTAACAAATCTAGCAGGCTAATTCTACTCTGCCCCAAATCCATGGATGAAATGAAAACTAACAAAGGACAGGACCCACCTTGGAGTAACTAAAGGATTCGGGTGGGACTCATAGTCTTCTGTATCTGTAGGAACTCAAGTCTTTTCGGTGTGTTGCACACACTTCCCCTATGTAGGGTGGGGCTCTAATGAGCCAGTTACCGATGTTCAAAGCGCAAAGGCAGAGTAATGTGTCTATGCAGAAAAGCCACACCATGAGAGTCACATAGAACGTATTCATGTAAGGTAGGAATCCGTAAGTAGGTTGGGCTGGCCCTAGGTTTTGCAAGAGGAAGTTTCAGGCCAACGTATTAATTTTAATTTTTTTAAATTTAATTTTATATTTATCTGCCAGGCTGCCAGGAGGGGAAAGTTACTAGATTCAGTGCCTCTTGTTCTAATTGGTCATACTTGCCACCCTGTAAAGCAGTCCCATTATTCTACTATGAGCCATAGTGGCAAGAGCGCAATACTGCAGGCTACTTCTGCTGCTTGCCGGCTGCCTGCAATTTGGCAATTCACATCTCACCAGGCTCAAGGTGGACTTAGCCTTCCATCCTTCCAAGGTGGGTAAAATGAGGACCCAAAATTGTTGGGGGCAATAGGCTGACTCTGTAAACCGCTTAGAGAGGCCTTTAAAGCAGTATATACTATAAGTCTATTGCTATTAAGGGACACAGTGGCTCAATGGCTAAGATGCTCAGCTTGTCGATCAGAAACGTCAACAGTTCAGTGGTTCGAATCCCTAGTGTTAGGTGACATTACTGGAAGATTGTTGGTATTTGGGTTAGAAATATATAAACCAGGATAAACATTTTAGTACTATATCTTTAAGGGAATGCAAGACCATGCAATTGGGTGTGGTTTCTCAGACAGCCATAAGATGGAGCCAGAAACCTGGGTTGTTTAGTCTGAGTCTCAGAAGAGAGTGTGTCTGAGTTGAGTATCTCTGTTTCCTTCTGTTGGAAAGTATTGCCCTTGCTCCATTTCTTCTAATTGACTGATATTACTGGATTTAATGTAAGTCTGATGCTGAACTGTTTTTTGACACTGGACTTTGTTACTGAATTATCCCTGGATTGAAAAACTGACTGATTTTACCTGTGAATGACTTTGGATTGCTTATTTTGGACTTTGCTTAAACCTTTCTGGAAGTAAAAACCTACATTTACTGTACAGTGTATCTGTGTGCTCTGTGTGTATTATTCCAACACTACTCTCTATACGTCTCCCTGTATGCACTCATTCTCCTAACGGGGAATTACCTTAACACTTAGCACTGCATAACGGAGTGAGCTCCCGTTACTTGTCCCAGTTTCTGCCAACCTAGCAGTTCAAAAGCAGGTAAAAATGCAAGTAGAAAAATAGGAACCATTTTGGTGGGAAGGGAACAGTTTTTGAAAGAGAGCAAAACTCGCTGAATTAAAACACTTTAACTACAATCAATATGTCTCTGAATAAGATTGTTTTGCAATAGTTTCCTAAAGTTCTTCAAGTTGAGTAGTAGTAAAAATACAGTCCAGAAAATTGGGTTAACCAATCCAGTCTGTCCTTTACTTTTAAAGTTACTTCTAGTTGCAATATCTTTTTTTTTTAAAAAAACTAAATCTGACAGTCACTCCAGATCGTTAATCACAGCTATTTTCCTCCTTTGAGTCCCACTTTCCAAGGAAAATTCCACTGCAGAAATTGGAGTGATTCTTACCAAGACTAAGCCTGCTGTTACAAGATCTTTCCTTTCTTTTTCACTTCTGTCTCAGCTGCCTTCCTGGTTTCGATTTAGCCATGCTGGCAGTTCTCTTTTTAGTTTGGTTTTCTTTGGGTCAGTCGAGGAGACTCTCCTCTCCTCTCGACCACCGAAGCATTCCTCTGCCGTCCAGGGTGACTTTTGGCTCCTAAGAACCTCAGGGCTTTCTCCTCCCTCCTTGTTTCTCCCTGCCAGCTGTCCGATGTGGCTCTGGGGAAACTGTGTGGGGGATATTAATGGAAATGCGTTGTCTGGCGTGGAAGATACTTCTATCAGCTGTGTGAGGGATTTAAATGAAGGTACGTTGTTTGCACTCCGCAGGCTCCAAGTGATCCAGTTCAAGAGCTCCACCAGTGTGGTTAATAGGGCTCGATGGAAAGAGCTTCACTTCTCTGGGGAAGGAGAGGAGGGCTCTGGATCAAGTTAGCAGGAGCTCCACTAGCATTATTAGGGCTCCACGGCTTCAGAATCTAGCATTTTGGGGCTTGTTTTTTGGCATGTATTTTAATTCAGCAAGTTTTGCTCTCTTTCAAAAACCCAGCGTGCTTTTTTAGACCATCGCTGCAGTCGTCTTCGGGAGGAAAAAAAAACAAGCCCGGGGGGGGAGATGCGGCGAAGAGGATGACTCAGCTTGACTAAGATTTGTGCAGGAGGGAAGAAAGAGGTGGATAACATCTGAACCGGGACAACTGGGCAACATAACCAAATAAAAGTACCCCGGGATTAAGGTAACATAGAACTTTTAAGAAAAGAAACGTGAGCGGCGAAATTACAAAGAGACAGAGAAAAAAAGGAAAATATTTTTGTCAGCTAAATGGGGCTTCGAACCGGGAAAGGAAGAAGCTGGAATTAAAGATTTTATGAAATTGGACTAAAATAATTTGGGAATAATTAAGTATAAAATTAAAGCTGGACTTAAGATTGTCAAAGAATAATAATAATAAAGTTTACAAATTGGAGACTGGATTGTGTTGGAATATTGAGGTTCGAAAAACCTTAAATAAAAATACAGGGGGGGGGGGGAAAGTGAAGACTTCGTATAATGGAGAGTGTCACCTTTTGATAAAAATTTAGTTCAAATAAAAAGGAAAACATTTTGTTTTTGAATGAACTGATATGGATATAACATTACAGAAATATTGAAACAAAGTAAGAATTTTGGAAAGTGAAAGCAGAACCAGAATAAAGGAAAAAGCAAGGAAGGAAAGATTGTTTGTGGGACTGATTGATGTTTTTGGTTTAGACCCTGGACTGGAATAGCTGAGAACTTTAAAAAATTGAAAGAAGAAGGAAAGTAAAAGTGGTTTCTTTTTGTGGACTTTAAGGATCATAAAATATAAGAATGATGATATCTCTCTGGGATTTAAAAATGGAACTTAAAAATATGAGAGAATTACTACAGGAAAGAGGCGAATCACTTTGCTCTGTGCTAGAAAAAATGGAAATGGCGATTGAAGAACAAGAAGAAAGATTCTCAGAGGAGCAGGAATTGACTCAAGGAGAAGACATTTTGAATGGACAATTAACACAAAGAACGTTACAAAGAAGTGGGGAAAGAAGGAAGGTTAAAAAGTTGAATTTCAGGAAAGCAATTAAAAGGGGGAATAATTGTGAAGTTAGGAGACGCAGGAAGATTCAGCAGAAAAGGGGAAGGGAAGATATTAAGGAGATAAATTGGAATGAGAAAAGTTATGGGGAAAAGAGAGGGAGGAGAAGCAGTAAGAAACACGCATGTGAAGGGGAGAAACACAGAACTGGTAAAATGTTGAAAGGAAATTGTTTCTTTACAATTAAAAGAAGGAATACTTGTGAAGTCAGGAAATGCAGAAAGAATGAGAAAAGACATGGACAAGAGAGGGGGAGGAGAAGCAGTGGGAAACACGTGGGTGAAAGAGAGAAACACAGAACTAGTAAAATGTTGAAAAGAAATTGCCTTTTCAGAGATAATGGTTGATGAATTAAGGGGGGGATTCTGCAGGGTGACAAGGGGTAATAAGAATATTTCTGCAATTAAAAATATTTAGAAAATAGGGTAATATAGATACTGATAACTCTTATTAAAGGGGGGGAAATATGCTGTGGAATCCAATTGAGAAGATGTAATGACTAATGGTTTATTGGGAATTAAGATGAGGGAATAAAGGTATATTCTAATCATTAAGGTGGAACACTTAAAATAGTAAAAGGGAAACTTACACTTGTTCTTTTTTCTTTTTGTGTGGGTGTGTTAAGATCTGTATTAATTTAGAATTTATAAAAAAAAAGTGTAATGGAAAGGGAATGTGACAGACTAAAGAACCAGCTAAATTAATAAGCTTAATAAGTTTAATATAGATTATTAAAAGCAAGGAGAGACATTGAACTTCATTATTACCATTATTAGGCAAATATATATTGTTTATTTTTATTTTTAAAATAAATATTAAGGATTATACTTGAAATAATTGAAATGAAATTTAAAAATGTTTAGATTGGGATTAATGAAAGAATTTAGAATTAAACCTTATTATTATTTATTAGGCAAATATATATTGTTTATCTTTACGTTTAAAAATAAATATTAAAGGATTATATTTGAAATAATTGAAATGAAACAAAATTAATTGAAATTAATGAAAGAGGCTAGAATTAATGTGTTTGTTTCTCTCCTTACTGAAAATTTGGAATGGAAAAGGTAATAATAGAATTAAGTATGCATATATCAATGTATAATTTCTGTCATATTTGTATGTAAAGATGATGACCCGGAAATATGTTGTCCACTAAAAAGAGATTTTTGTTTTTAATGTGAAAACTGAATAAAGTCTGTTTAAAAAAAAAAAAAAAACCCAGCGTGCTTTGAACATCTTGTTACAGCCTATTGTTTACAGAGTAATAGCAGCCTATTGTTTACAGAGTAATAGCAGCAGCAATCAGAGCAATAAATTCCTCTCACCCAGTAAATCACAACTGCTAGTAAACAAACAACCCTTTCCTTGCAGACTCTCAATACTACCTCATTACTTTAATCAAACACTCATTAATTCATTACCTCAAAACTTAAAACTTTTCTACTTCATCACCTGTATCAATGATTGGACAATCAATTTCTATAAAATATTTTATTAATGGTTTAATTGATTTATTGTTTTAATTGATTAGTGTGATTAGAGTGTTTAGTGCAAATAGTGTGATTACTGACTAGTTTAAAAGATCAAGATTCATGTAATTTAATTGATTAGTAAAATCAGTGATTAGTGAATTTAATTGAACAGTGTGATTAATGATTAGTGTAATTAATTGATTGGTGATTAGTGTAATTAATTGATTAGGCTGATTGTTGCTTAGGAAAATTATCTGACTAGAGAGATTACTGCAATTGATTGATTGGTGTGATATTGGCTATATTGATTACCCAAAATTGTTCCATTAATTAATTCAATCAACGTACTATCTTAACAAACCTACCATGCCAAGAAAAAAATCCAATGCCAAACCACAACCTAAAGAGAAAGTAATCCCCACCAATGAACCACAAGACTCCTGCACATGCCTTAAATGCTACAAAACTCTAAAGGATAATGAAAACTCCATCAAATGTTCTCTGTGTAAATGTTCTCATGATGAGCTCATCATGACTTCTTGGGATTACCCGAGCAAATGATTCAATATCTAGAATCATCCAATGAGTTTCCATATCTCTGCAAATCATGCAGACCCAAACTGGATCTGTTGGAAAGAGTTGATACCATTGAAACACTATTAACATCCCTTGACACCATAGTAGCATCCCTGGATGCCTTAAAAGAAAGATTATCCAACCTTGAAAAAAAAGACACAACGCAAAAACCTGAACATCCAATAGCTACAAACCACATCTCTACCCAATAACCACAACCCAATCCACAACCCAATCCACAAAAAAAATATAACCCAGACAAATATTGATATCCCAATCCTCATCAGAGAAGCTGTTGAGCATGAACGGAAACGTCCAATGGCATCTTATTTGATCTAGAAGACATCAATGATAATGATGACATCACAACTGTCCGAAACATCATCAGTGATTATCAAGCATCAACCATCTCCCCTGATGAAATACTTGACATTTCCCGCATTGGCCGAGAGCTCAAAAACAGAGACGGCTCTGTGGCCCCACACTTCTGCAGGGTCATTTGCAAAAATGAATCAAGCAAATGTAAATTCATTTACACTATAAATTCACTCGCCAAAACCAACATCAACCATAAGAACCTCCATTGTCGCCCTGACCTAACCATACAGCAATGTGCCCGCTCCCATGTACTCCCCACTGAACTCAAAAAATGTCTAGACAATGGAGAGGACCTGTACATTGACTACCATGCTGACTGTATCAAAAGTAAGTCACACAACCCGCAACTCAGCTTTAACCTTCAACCACAACCCTACCTCAACCAATCCACCATCACCCAAGACTAGGCACGCACACCCCTAACTACCTCAATTCCAACTACTGCTGGCCTTAAATGCAAGCTACTCAATGCAAGAAGCCTCGTGAATAAAATACCCAAATTTTTCCTCTTACTAAATATGGCTAAATTCAACATTATATTTGTCTGTGAAACATGGCTCAACGCATCTCTCCCTGACTCCATTATCACAGTAAGAGACTATCATGTTTACCGATCAGATCATGAAATTCATAGAGGAGGTGGTGTTGCTATCTTCTATAAAAAGTCCTTACATCTAAAAAATATCCAAGTTACCCAGGAGCTTGCTTTTTCTGAGACCATCATCTGTGAACTATCCTTAAATATCACAATTCGATTCTAAGTATGTTACAGAGCACCTGATTATGACATCGAACATGTAAACAAGCTAAATACACTACTAACATGGGCAGCATCCTGCCCATACCCTTTTATCTTTCTTGGTGATTTCAATCTACCTCATATTGACTGGACCCTAAATGAATGTACAACTGAAACCATACATGCAACCTTCTACAATGCTGTTACAAATCTGGGACTGGAACAACTAGTAACCAACAACACTAGGCTAAACAACTGCCTCGATCTCATCTTCTGCAATAGTTTGAATTTAATTTATGGAATACAAACTAAAGAACCCTTTTCCAGCAGTGACCACAATATGATTGACTTTTGTCAATCTGCAACTCTTACACTGCAAAAACATATGGACGACACAACTCGATCAGGGCAAAGCAATAGACGCAATCTACATAGACTTCTGTAAAGCCTTTAATTCAGTGGTACACGACAAACTACTAAAAATAAAATCCTATGGTATCTTTGGACAACTGCATAACTGGATAGAAGCATTCCTGTCAAAGAGACAAAAAATGGGTAAAATTGGGAGCATCCTATCAAATTCTGTACCTGTCAATAGTGGTGTCCCCCAAGGCAGTGTTCTAGGACCAACTCTCTTCATACTCTACATAAATGACCTCTGTGATCATATCAAGAGCAACTGCGTTCTTTTCGCTGATGATGTAAAGCTGTTCAATACCACAGACAATACTGGTACCCTTCAAAAAGATCTTGACTATGTATCAGAATGGTCAAACAAATGGCAACTTCAAATCTCAACAAATAAATGCTCTGTTTTACATATTGGCAAAAAAATCAGAAAATAAAATACAGGCTGAATAATCAAGACCTTGTTGATGATCCAAACTCTGTCAAGGACCTTGGAGTACTCATCTCTAATGATCTAAGTGCTAGAGCCCACTGTAACTACATAGCCAAAAAGGCATTAAGAGTTGTTAACCTAATCCTACGTAGCTTTTTCTCTGGTAATATCACACTACTAACTAGAGCATACAAAACATTTGCTAGACCAATACTCGAATACAGCTCATCAGTCTGGAACCCACATTATGTATCTGATATTAGCACAGTTGAGAAAGTCCAGAAATGTTTCACAAGAAGAGTTCTCCACTCCTCTACTCGTTGTAGAATACCTTATGCCACCAGACTTGAAATTCTAGAACTAGAAAACCTTGAATTACGCCATCTTCAGTCTGATCTAAGTATGGTATATAAAATCATACATTGCAATGTCCTACCTGTCAATGAATACTTCAGCTTCAACCATAACAACACAAGAGCACACAATAGATACAAACTCAAGGTTAACCGCACCAAACTTGATTGCAGGAAATACGACTTCAGCAACTGAGTGGTCAATGTCTGGAATGCTCTACGTGACTCTGTAGATTCTTCCCCAAACCCCAAAAACTTTAACCTTAGACTGTCTACTATTGACCTCACCCCTTTCCTAAGAGGTCTCTAGGGGGCGTGCATAAGCGCACCAACGTGCCTACCGTCCCTGTCCTATTGTTTCTTTTATTTTTCTTATATGTACCCATTTCATGTATTCATAACTATGTATACACTTATACTTATTATCTTGTAAACAATTGACAAATCAAATAAATAAAATAAATAAATAAAATGTACATATACACATACATACATGTACATATACACATACATACATACATACATGTACATATACACATACATACATACATATACATGTACATATACACATACATACATGTACATATACACATACATACATACATGTACATATACACATACATACATACATACATGTACATATACATACATACACATACATGTACATATACACATACATGCATATACTTATACACATACATACATACACATACATGTACATATACACATACATACACACACATACATGTACATATACACATACATACATACGTGTACATATACACATACAAACATACATACATGCATATACATGAACATATACACATACATACATACATGTACATATACACAGATACATACATATACATGGGCATATGCACATACATACATGTACATATACACATACATACATACAGGTACATATACACATACATACATACAAATACATCTATACATACACATACATACATGTACATATTCACATACAAACATACATACATATACATGTACATATACACATACATACATACATGTACATATACACATACATACATACATGTACATATACACATACAAAAATACATACATATGCATGTACATATACACATACATACATGTACAAATACACATACAAACATACATGTACAAATACACATACATACATGTTATGGCTCCCCCTTCAGAGTTCAAACAACACAAAACCAAAAGCAGCCGTTCCAAAACTTAAATCCAACAGAAAGGAGTCTTACAAGATAACGGCTGTCATCAATTATATTCCACGCCCTGTTCAGCAAAAACAGTCCTGGCACAAATTCTCAAAGCTCCGAGCCTCTGCTGAAAACCTCTTCACATAATCAGTCACTTTGTTCCTGACAAATCTTCCCCCACACAGCTGTGTCCTTTTATACTCCTTGAGGCAACGTGCTAATTACTGACTCGCCCTCCTCCTTCTAACTGAGTTTGCCTCCGTAAACCACCTAGATGGGCGTGTCAATCTTCCTAAATCAACGTCTGGCTTGATGCCTCCCCACATCTTGACGTTTCAGCCTCCTAGTTCTGGCATCAAGCCACGATCTGTCAGCTTCCTCACTCGACTCTTCTGACTCATTTTGTGGCTCAATTGTTGGCATGAATAAGGTCGAGGGTTCAGGCGAAGAGTGTCTGTGTGATAACCTCTCATCCTCCTGGCTCACATCTGTGTCTTCTAATAATTCAGACTCCAAATTCTCAGCAGGCTCCAGCCTTTCATCCTCAGAGTCATCAGAATCAAAACTCACAGCAGGATCGATCCTTTCAGTCACAACACATACATGTACATATACTCATACACACATACATACAAATACATGTATACATACAAATACATACATACATGTACATATTCATATACAAACATACATATACATTTACATATACATACATACACGTACATACATGTACATATTCACATACAAACATACATTCATATACATGTACATATACACATACATACATACATATACATATACACATACAAACATACATACATATACATGTACATATACACATATATACATACATGTACATATATACATACATACATGTACATATACACAGATACATACATATGCATGTACATATACACACACATACATACATACATACATATACATATACACATACAAACATACATACATGTGTGTTGTGACTCCGGGATTGGAATCTGCTCCATTGGCAGATGTGAGTTCGAGCGAAGAGGATATGGCAGCGAAATATGAGCCAGCATTGCTAAGTGACTTGGATGTTATCCAGGATGAGGAAATGGATTTAACAAGGAGAGATGAACCTGATTTAGTAGAGATGTCAGGACCTTCGACCTCTTCTAATTCTTCCTCTGAGCAGCAGCCAGGAATAGCTAACAAGGAAAACATGCGAGAGTTTTCCAGTGAAGAAGAGAACTTTGAGAGATTCTGGCTTGATGTAAGAAATAGAAGGAGATTGAGACGTCAATCTCAATTGGGAAGGTGGCGTCGAGCCAGTGACTAATTAGGGAAATTAACACGCTCCATAAGAGGATAAAAGGAAACGGCTGGGCTGGTGAAATTTGCCAGAAGCAAAGTGATTAATGGGAGTGAAAACACGATGAGAACTCTTTGAGACTTTGAGAATTATTGCCACGTCAGGATTGTAGGACAGAGTGTGGATTTACTGCTGAGGATTGGAAATACCTCAACAGTTCTCTTGTGGGGTTTGTTTTTTGGTTTGTGATATTTCTGGAACTGCTGAATTTCGTTTTGCTCACCTGTAATTAAAGGGGAGACATAATACATGTACATGTACATATACATATATGTTGTGCCTCCGAGGTTTGAACCTGGTCTGTCAGCAGATGTAGGCTCGAGTGATGAAAAAGATCTGGCATTAAGATTCAAGCCTGCATTATTGAGCGACGTTGAGAGGAGTCTGGGGGAGGAGGAGGAGTTGAATCTGAGAGATGAGCCTGATTTATTAGAAGTTTCAGAGGCGCCTTCCTCTTCTGGAACTCCCTCCCTGATTGCACCTCAGGTGTTAACTGTTAATCAGGAAAATGTGCCAGAGGCTTCAAGCGATGATGAAACTGCCGGATGCTGGCTTGATGCTAGGACTAGGAGAAGATTGAGACGTCAATCTCAATTAGAAAAGAGATGTCAAGCCAATGATTAATTAAAGAGACTGACACGCCCCTTCAGGGGATATATAAGGAGCGTGTTAACGCCTCTCCCCCACTTGAAGCAAAGTGTATTTATGGTGTGAAAGAATTGCGTATGGCTGCGGCATTGTGATTTATGGACAGTTCAGACTTGCCAGACGGATTCCAGGAAGACTGCCAAGAACTGTGAAAACAAGGCAGTTAACTCTTTTTGGTCTGGTTTTTGCTTGCTTGAATATTTGAACTTGGGATTCTCACCTGTGGATACAGGTGAGACAGAACGCATATACATACATACATGTACATATACAGATACAAAAATACATCCATATACATGTACATATACACATACATACATACATGTTGTGGCTCGGAGGTTTGAGCCTGCTTTGTTAGAGGACAAAGACTTGGACAATGAGGAAGAGGAGGATTTGGCTCTGAGGTTTGAGCCTGCTTTGTTAGAGGACGAAGATTTGGACAATGAGGAAGAGGAGGATTTGGCTCTGAGGTTTGAGCCTGCTTTGTTAGAGGATTTGGAGTTGCCTTCCTCCCCAGGACTTTCCTCTTCGACAAGACCTTCCTCCCTGATTGTGCCTCAGGTCTCGGCAGATAACCAGGAGAGCGTATCAGAGCCTCTGACTGAGGATCAAGCTGAGGAATGCTGGCTTGATGTGAGACAACGGTGCAGGCAAAAGTGCGAGCTGCAACGCAGAAAGAAGGGACGAATCAGAGACGGAGATGAGGGACTGCCACGCCCCACAGGGAATAAAAGTGGGTGTGTTCACTCTGGGAACTTTTTCGGGACAACTTGTTACTTAGTGAGAGAAGCTTCGGAATATCCTGTGTGCGAAGACAGCTTGTGATTTATGTTCCTGCTTTAATGTTGGACTTGGCAGACAGCTTGTGTGAGACTGCCAAGAACTTTATCAGCTCAAGGAATTTAACCCTGTAATTACCGGACTTGCTTGCTTGTTTGTGTTTAGTTGGAAATTTGGACTTCTCACCTTGTTGGTACAGGTGAGACATAACACATACATGTACATATTTACATAGAAACATACATACATATACATGTACATATACACATACATAAATACATGTACATAACTTTTGAAGCAGAGCTCGGATTTCAAAATTAAGCACATTTTCATGTTCTAGGGGGTGGAAAACATTGAAAATCCACATGATTTTCATGTGCGAGCTTTTCCTGTGGAGTTATCCCAAGGCATATCTCAAAATGGAAGGTAGAATTCAATTTAGTAGGAATACATAACTTTTGAAGCAGAGCTCGGATTTCAAAATTAAGCTCATTTTCATGTTCTATGGGGTGGAAACCATTGAAAATCCACAAGATTTTCGTGTGCGAGCTTTTCCTGTGGAGTTATCCCAAAGCATATCTCAAAGTGGATGGTAGAATTCCATTTAGTAGGAATACATAACTTTTGAAGCAGAGCTCGGATATCAAAATTAAGCTCATTTTCATGTTCTATGGGGTGGAAACCATTGAAAATCCACATGATTTTCATGTGTGAGCTTTTCCTGTGGAGTTATCCCAAGGCATATCTCAAAATGTAAGGTAGAATTCAATTTAGTAGGAATACATAACTTTAAAAAAAAAAATTTTTTTTTATTAATTTTAAAGACAAACAAATCATCATTAACCATTACATACTTGAACCTTTTTCCATTATAAATTTTACAAGTCAAATAAAACCTTATTTTATACAATATAATTCTATTTTAAACCATTTCCATATGAGCATACAAATACCTCTTATCCAGTTCCTCTTTACTTCTCTTTACTCTTATTCAATTTCACTATTATTATTTCATCTATTTCTTTCTGACTTGGTTATCATTATTCTCATTCTATATTTCTGCAAGGTTTTATTAATTCTCCCAAAAACATAAACACACAACACACAAACATATAAAAAATCTTTTAGGAAAGTAACTTGGCCCCAGGTACCTCTCTCTACATGGACTTCAATTATATTCATGCTCATCTTACATGTCATTACCTATTTTATTTACCATTCTATGTCTTCTATATTAGCTTCTCCACACATTTCACTCTTCTTAATTCTATCTTATTTAATCCATCTTAATTTGAGTCATTATATTTGTATCTTTTGTCCATTCTTTATTATCCCTTTGTCTCATTCCTTATAACGAAAAAAAAAAAAGAATTTCTCCTGAAATCCCTAATCAGAGTATGATGCCTTTCTATCTTCCCCCTAAATTAATTAGATTAACATTTAAAATAACACCTAATACCCAATCTGATTCTGCTTGGTACATTCTATCTACTAATTTTTTTTTTAATAAAAGAAAAATAATAAATCCAAAATGATTAAATACATAGTTAAATAATAGATATAAATATTGAATCTTATAACATTCGCATTGCCTTTTCCAAAGACAAATGCTACAATAATAATTTTATAATAACATCAATACCATAGTCATATTAAACTCTTTAATTGAAACTCAATATTCTAAACATTCCCTTTAATATTTTATTAAGTTTTAAAATCAATCATTACTAAACATTTCAACATTTTAATCTCTTATTAACTCTTAAACCATTCTAATTTTCTATTTCTAATACAAATGCTACGATACCATCTTATGTACCTTGCAAAATCTTTTTTAAAGAAATTATACTTTACCCTTTGTCCCTAAAAAAGATTCCTCTTTTCCCATCTAATTTCAAAACTTTGTGGCTTTTCTCCACCTTTTCCCTTTCTTTCTTCTCCCACCAGACCTTTCTACCCCCCCTTCTCCTAGCCTCTGCCTTACTGGCTTCCCTTCTCTGTTGTGTTCCTTTTTCTTTTGTTTACTATCATTATATTGATTTTGCACCTTATTTTTCTCTTTCTTGAGTGTTTTTTGAATCTTAAGTCCTTCATTTTCCTTCCTTTCTTTCTTCCTTCTTTCTTAGTTAAATTTTGAAATTAATTAAAGATGGCTTCTTCTTCTTCTTCTTCTTCTTCTTCTTCTTCTTCTTCTTCTTCCTCCTCCTCCTCCTCCTCCTCCTCCTCCTCCTCCTCCTCCTCCTCCTCCATCTGTTGTAGTGTTTGTTGAGAGGTAGCAAGCGCCATTTCTAAAAAAAGGAAGGCTTCTTTCACACCATCTTTGCCATCTTTTTTTGTTTGCTCATATTCTTTTCTCAGTTCCTCAACAGAAAAAGCCATTATAAATCTTTTCTTTTCTTTTTTTTCCCTCTTTCTTCTTGCACCAACCAAGATATTTCAAAAAAATAGAACAATCCCAAAGTCATCAATCAGTCCAAGCCAAGACAAAGTTCTCACTTTCTCTTCCTGGGGTAGTATCAATCAAAAAAAAGAAAGTCCAAATCTGTATCTTAAAGCCTTATTGCAATACATTTCAGTCTTCAGATCCTTAAGGCATCTCCTCCAACAAAATCTTAACATATAAATATATTTTTTGTCCTCTCCCTTCCCACTTATCACATAAAGCCAGTTTTTTAACTGAAAAAGACAGGTTTCTCAGTATCCACTTATTGATTCCGTAGGGAAGGAGAGTAAACTTTCCTTTCAGCACCTCAAAATTGCCGCTTATTTTCTCTTCTGGAAGGTATCATTCAGAAAGCCATAATTTCCAGGAATTATGTTAAATATGTCTTAGAGTCCTGGGTCAACCAAGAAAAACTTTCACTTAAAAAAAAACTTTCTCCTCTTCCTCCTGCGCATTCTTACCTAGCTGCCGGCTTCTTTGTGGCGGCCATTACGGACCGCCGCTGCACCGTCTTGGGAAAAGGGGGTTCTGCCAGCCGGGGAGGGGGTCTGCAACACCCCCAAACCCCTCTCCGGATCCCCCTATCTTCAGCCACCCCTGCAGGGCAGCCTTAGCTCCAAACCCGTCCGGATCGGAGCACCAAAAACGGCTAGCGCAGCAGGGATCGCGCAGTATCGCGAATCCCTGCTGCTTGCGAAGCCGACAAACTGGAAGTCCTAGTAGGAATACATAACTTTTGAAGCAGAGCTCGGATTTCAAAATTAAGCTCATTTTCATGTTCTATGGGGTGGAAACCATTGAAAATCCACATGATTTTCGTGTGCGAGCTTTTCCTGTGGAGTTATCCCAAGGCATATCTCAAAATGTAAGGTAGAATTCAATTTAGTAGGAATACATAACTTTTTTTTTTTTGAAACAAATTTTATTAATTTTAAAGACAAACAAAGCATCATTAAACATTGAACACATAAAACCTCTTTCCATTGTAAATTTTTACAGAGCAGATAAAACATTATTTTATACAACATAATTCTAATATCTCCCATTTCCACTTAAATATCTTTTAACAGATTTCTCATTGTTTCTCTTTACTCTTATTCAATTATTCATATTTCCCTCTGTCTTGTTTACAATTATTCTCCTCTAACTTTCCTCCAAGGTTTTATTAAGTCTCAAACAAACATAGACACACAAAACACAAAGACATAAAACATATTTTTAGAAAGTAGCTTGGCCCCGGGTTACCTCTCTTTATATGGGCTTCAATTAAATTTATGCTCATCTTATATACCATTACCTATCTTATTTACCATTTTATATCTTCATTATAACTTCTCCCCGCTTTCCACTCTTCTTAATTCTAATTTATTTATTTCATCTTAATTTATATCATTACACTTGTATCTTTTGTCCATTCTTTTCCAATTATCCTTTTATCTCATTCCCTATAGTAAAAGAAAAAAAAAATTCTCCTGAAATCACTAATCGGAGTATGATGCCTTTCCATCGCTCCCCTAAATTCACATTTAAGGTAACACCTAGTTCCCCATCTGATTCTGCTTAGTACATTCTACCTACTAATTTTAAAGAGAGAAAAAAGAAAAAAAATAGTAAATCTATAAAATAATTAAATACATAATTAAACATTAAATCTTATAACATTCCAGTTATCTATTTCAAGAACAAATGCTGCAATAATAAATTTATACTAACATCCACACAATAGTCAATTAAACTCTATACTTAAACTAAATATTTTAAACATTCCTTTTAGTCTTTTATTAAATCTTAAAATCTATCATTATTAAACCTTTAATATTTTAATCTTTACTTAAATCTTATAAAATTCTAATTTTCTATTTCTAATACAAATACTACAATACTATCTTATGTACCTTGCAGAACTTAAGAAAAAAAAATCATACATTACCCTTCATCCCTAAAAAAAAAAAATATCTTTTTCCCATCTTGTTTTATACCTTTGTGGCTTTTTTCCCCCTTTTCCCCTCCCTTCTTATCCCACCTAGTCTTTTTACTCCCCCTTCTCCTAACCTCCTCCTTTTTAGCTTCCCCTCTCTGTTGTATTTCTCTTTTTTTTTTGCTCTCTAACATTGTATTGATTTTGCATCTTATTCTTCTCTTTCTTGGATGTTTTTTTAGGTCTTAAGTCCTTTTTCCTTCCTCTCTTTCTCCTTCCTTTCTTAATCAGCTTTTTGGATTCATTAAAGATGGCTTCTTCTTCTTCTTCATCCACTTCCTCCCTCAGTTGTTGTATTTGCTGATAAGTAGCAAGCGCCATTTCTAAAAAGCGAAAAGTTTCTCTCCAATCATCCTTGCCTTCTTTCTTCATTTTTCCATATTCCTCTTTTAGTTCATCAACAGATAAAGCCATTTCCCCCCCTCTTCTTCTTCTCAAGACCACCAAGATATTTCAGAACTTAAAACAATTAATCCCAAAGTCATCAAGCAGTCCAAACAGAGCACAAAGTTCTTTCCTTCACACTTTTTCTTCCTGGGGGTAGTATCAATTGGAAGGGGGGGGAAAGAAAAAAAAACCCAATCTGTATTTTAAAGTCTTATTGCAATTAACTTTCAGTCTCAAAGTCTTCCAGGCATCTCCTCCAACAAAATCTTAATATGAATTAGTCTTTTGTCCTCTCCCTTCCCACTTGTATCAAAGAGCTTTAAATTTTTACCTTCTATAAAAAAGCAGGCTTTTCAATGTCCATTTGTTAATTCCATAGGAAAGGAGAGTAAACTTTCTCTTTCAGCACTTACACTCGCCGCTTGTAAATCTCTTCTGGAAACAAAGTATCGTTCACAAAAAACAAGGTTTTCAGGATATTGAATACATCTTATGGTCCCGGTTCAGCCAAAAAAACTTTCGCTTCGAAACTTTCTCCTTCTTCCTCCAGCACAATCTTGTCCAGCTGCCGGCTTCTTTGTGACGACCATTGCTGACCGCCGCTCCACCGCCTTGAGAAAAGGGGGTTATGCCGAGTGGGGAAGGGGTTCTGCGAACACCCCAAACCCCTAGCCGGACTCCGTGCCATACGGGCAGCTATCCTCCAGACCCCAGGATCGGAGTCTTAGCCAGGGATCTGCCCGCGAACCGGCAAGCCTTATCCTCCAGACCATAACTTTGAAGCAGGATCGGAGGCACCAAGATGGCTAGCCCAGTGATTTTCATGAAGCTTTTCCTGTGGAGTTATCCCAAGGCATATCTCAAAGTGGATGGTAGAACTCCATTTAGTAGGAAGCAGAGTACATAACTTTTTCCTGTGGAGTTAAAAAACAACAACAAATTTTATTGATTTTTTGAAGACAAACAAAACATAGGACATAAAAGCATAAAACCTCCTTTCTAAAAATTATTTATAAGTTTTAACAAGGCAAATAAAACATTATTTTTTAAGGCATAGTTCCACATTATCACATTTCCATTTAAGCACATATATATCTTTTCCAAATTTCTCATTATTTCTCCCTTCACTTTTATTCAATTATATTTCTTTCTATCAAGATTTTATTAATTCTCAATCGAATATAAACATTTATACAGCATAGTTCCAAATTATCACATTTCCATTTAAACACCTATATATCTTTTCCAAATTTCTCATTGTTTCTCCCTTCACTTTTATTCAATTATATTTCTTTCTATCAGGGTTTTATTAATTCTCAATCAAACATAAACACACAAAATACAAAACATAAAACAAGACATAAAAAGTTAAAACCTCCTTAATTATCATTTGTACATGTCTTTTCCAAATTTCTTTCCCTTTAGTTTTATTCCTCCAAGGTTTTATTAATTCACAATCAAACATAGCTAACCAAAACACAAAACATAAAACTTATTTTGAAAAGTGGCTTAGCCCTGGGTTACATCTTTTTTTACAGACCTAAATCAAATTCATGCTCACCTTATATACCATTCATATCTTATTAACCATTCTATATTTTCTATATAACTTCTCCCTTCTTTTCACTTTCTTAATTATATTTTATTTATTTCATCTTATTTCAAAATCATTATGCTTGTATCTTTTGTCCGTTCTTTTCCAATCATCTATTTATCTCTTCTCTTTAGCAAAGAATTTCCCCTGTAATCACTTTTAAAAAGTGACGCCTTTCTATCTTTCCCCTAAAGTAAAACTTAAAATAATACATAATTTCCATCCTGATTCTGCTTAGTACATTCTACATGTTGCATTTTAAAATAAAAGAATAATAAACTTATAATATAGTTAAGTATATAATTTCCATTCTAGTTCTAATTCTAATTAATACATTATTTTAAAATAAGAAAATGAAATAGTAAATTTATAATAACATTAAAACAATAACGAATTAAACTATAACTATGGGGTGGAAACATAACATAACATTCTCTTTAATATTTTATTAAATATTGAGATCTATCATTATTAAACATTTTAATATTTTAATATTTTGTTAAATCTTATAATATTCCAATAGACCATTTCAAATGCAAATACTACAATACTATCTTATGTACTCTTGCAGAATCTTTCTTTAATTATACACTATCCTTTATCCTTTATCTCTAAAAAAAATCTGCTTTTTGGCATCTTGTTTCAGACCTTTGTGGCTTTTCTTCCCTTTTTCCTTCCCTTTCTTCTCCAGTCTGGTCTTTTTGCCCCCCCCCCCTCTCCTAACCTCCACCTTTTTAACTTCCCCTCTCTGTTGTAATTCTCTTTTCAATTGCTTTCTAACATTGTACCTTGTTTTCACCTTCTTTTTCTTTTTCTTGGTTGTCTTATTGAATCTTAAATTCTCATTTTTCCTTCCTCTCTTCCTATTTTCTTTCTTAATCGAACTTTTTTGTCCATTAAAAATGGCTTCTTCCTTTTCTTCTTCTTCTTCTCCTTCTCCTTCTTCTTCAAGCATTTGCTGGTACGTAGAAACCACCATTTCTAAAAAGTGGAAGACTTGCCTTTTAATTTTTCATATTCCATTTTTAATTCATCCACAGATAGTGCCATTGTAAATTTTTAAAAAACAACCCAGATGTTTTTAATCTTAGTTTCCAAATGTCAAAGTTATCAAACAATCCAAACAGACAGAAATTATTTCCTCTTCTTCTCTTTGCAATTTTTCCTCCTGGGGCAAAATCCCAAATATATTTTAAAGCCGTATTACAGTTAGTTGCTGGTCTTATAATCTTCAAGACGTCTCCTCCAACAACTTTTTAAATATTTTTTTTAGTCCTCTCCTTCCCACTTATAACAAAGAGCTTATTTTTACCTTAAAGAAGCAGGTTTTTCTGTGCTCATTTGCTTTCTCCGTAAGGAAGGGGAGTGAACTTTCCTTCAGCACTTTTACCGCTCTAACAACTTCTTTTGGAAACAAATGTATCAATCCAAAAGTCAGGTTTCCAGGGTGTTTTAAAAATAACTTAATGTCCCGGTTCAGCCAAGAAAACTTCTCCTTCTGGTTCTTCCTCCTGCACAGTCTTATCCGGTTGAAGATTCCTTTGTGGCTGCCATTTCTGACAGCCGCTCCACCGCCTCAGGAAAAAAGAGTCTAGCTGGCTGGGGAAAGGGGGTGCGATATCCCCAAACCCCTGCCTGGATCTCTTCTATCTTCTGCTGCCCCTTCGGGGTAGCGACAACCCCCAAATCCAGTTGGATCGGGGGTACCTCAGCGGCGAGCACAGCAGAGACCCGCAGAGAAGCGGATTCCTGCTGCCGTCGAAGCCTTGCAAATGGAAGTTCCTTCTCTGGAATACAAAATGGATGGTAAAACTCCATTCAGGAGGAATACATAACTTTTGAAGCAGAGCTCGGATTTCATAATTAAGCTCATTGTCATGTTCTATGGGGTGGAAACCATTGAAACTCCACATGATTTTCATGTGCGAGCTTTTCCTGTGGAGTTATCCCAAGGCATATCTCAAAATGGATGGTAAAACTCCATTTAGTAGGAATACATAACTTTTGAAGCAGATCTCAGATTTCAAAATTAAGCTCATTTTCATGTTCTATGGGGTGGAAAACATAGAAAATCCACATGATTTTCGTGTGCGAGCTTTTCCTGTGGAGTTATCCCAAGGCATAACTTTTGAAGCAGAGCTCGGATTTCAAAATTAAGCTCATTTTAATGTTCTATGTGGTGGAATACATTGAAAATGAACATGATTTTCCTGTGCGAGCTTTTCCTGTGGAGTTATCCCAAGGCATAACTTTTGAAGCAGAGCTCGGATTTCAAAATTAAGCTCATTTTCATGTTCTATGTGGTGGAATACATTGAAAATCCACATGATTTTCCTGTGCGAGCTTTTCCTGTGGAGTTATCCCAAGGCATAACTTTTGAAGCAGAGCTCGGATTTCAAAATTAAGCTCATTTTCATGTTTTATGGGATGGAAAACATTGAAAATCTGTGTGTTTTTCGTGTGCGAGCTTTTCCTGTGGAGTTATCCCAAGGCATATCTCAAAATGTAAGGTAAAATTCAATTTAGTAGGATACATAACTTTTGAAGCAGAGCTCGGATTTCAAAATTAAGCTAATTGTCCTATTCTATGGGGTGGGAAACATTGAAAATCCACATGATTTTCGTGTGCGAGCTTTTCCTGTGGAGTTATCCCAAGGCATAACATTTGAAGCAGAGCTCGGATTTCAAAATTAAGCTCATTTTCATGTTCTATGGGGTGGAAAGCATAGAAAATCATGTGGATTTTCATAAGCTCATTTTCATGTTCTATGGGGAGGAAAGCATAGAAAATCCACATGATTTTCATAAGCGAGCTTTTCCTGTGGCGTTATCCCAAGGCATATCTCAAAATGTAAGGTAGAATTCAATTTACATAACTTTTGAAGCAGAGCTCGGATTTCAAAATTAAGCTCATTGTCCTATTCTATGGGGTGGGAAACATTGAAAATCCACATGATTTTCGTGTGCGAGCTTTTCCTGTGGAGTTATCCCAAGGCATAACTTTTGAAGCAGAGCTCGGATTTCAAAATTAAGCTCATTTTCATGTTCTATGGGGTGGAAAACATAGAAAATCAACATGATTTTCGTGTGTGAGCTTTTCCTGTGGAGTTATCCCAAGGCATATCTCAAAATGTAAGGTAGAATTCAATTTAGTAGGATACATAACTTTTGAAGCAGAGCTCGGATTTCAAAATTAAGCTCATTGTCCTATTCTATGGGGTGGGAAACATTGAAAATCCAAAATATTTTCGTGTGCGAGCTTTTCCTGTGGAGTTATCCCAAGGCATAACTTTTGAAGCAGAGCTCGGATTTCAAAATTAAGCTCATTTTCATGTTCTATGTGGTGGAATACATTGAAAATGAACATGATTTTCCTGTGCGAGCTTTTCCTGTGGAGTTATCCCAAGGCATAACTTTTGAAGCAGAGCTCGGATTTCAAAATTAAGCTCATTTTCATGTTCTATGGGGTGGAAAACATAGAAAATCCAAATGATTTTCGTGTGTGAGCTTTTCCTGTGGAGTTATCCCAAGGCATATCTCAAAATGTAAGGTAGAATTCAATTTAGTAGAATACATAACTTTTGAAGCAGAGCTCGGATTTCAAAATTAAGCTCATTTTCATGTTCTATGGGGTGGAAAACATAGAAAATCCACATGATTTTCGTGTGCGAGCTTTTCCTGTGGAGTTATCCCAAGGCATAACTTTTGAAGCAGAGCTCGGATTTCAAAATTAAGCACATTTTCATGTTCTATGTGGTGGAATACATTGAAAATGAACATGATTTTCCTGTGCGAGCTTTTCCTGTGGAGTTATCCCAAGGCATAACTTTTGAAGCAGAGCTCGGATTTCAAAATTAAGCTCATTTTCATGTTCTATGGGGTGGAAAACATAGAAAATCCAAATGATTTTCATATGTCGAGCTTTCTCCTGTGGAGTTATCCCAAGGCATAACTTTTGAAGCAGAGCTCAGATTTCAAAATTAAGCTCATTTTCATGTTCTATGGGGTGGAAAACATAGAAAATCAACATGATTTTCGTTTGTGAGCTTTTCCTGTGGAGTTATCCCAAGGCATATCTCAAAATGTAAGGTAGAATTCAATTTAGTAGGATACATACCTTTTGAAGCAGAGTTCGGATTTCAAAATTAAGCTCATTTTCATGTTCTATGGGGTGGAAAACATAGAAAATCCACATGATTTTCGTGTGCGAGCTTTTCCTGTGGAGTTATCCCAAGGCATAACTTTTCAAGTAGAGCTCGGATTTCAAAATTAAGCACATTTTCATGTTCTATGGGGTGGAATACATTGAAAATCCACATGATTTTCGTGTGCGAGCTTTTCCTGTGGAGTTATCCCAAGGCATAACTTTTGAAGCAGAGCTCGGATTTCAAAATTAAGCTCATTTTCATGTTCTATGTGGTGGAATACATTGAAAATGAACATGATTTTCGTGTGCGAGCTTTTCCTGTGGAGTTATCCCAAGGCATAACTTTTGAAGCAGAGCTCGGATTTCAAAATTAAGCTCATTTTCATGTTCTATGGGGTGGAAAACATAGAAAATCCAAATGATTTTCATATGCGAGCTTTCTCTGTGGAGTTATCCCAAGGCATAACTTTTGAAGCAGAGCTCAGATTTCAAAATTAAGCTCATTTTCATGTTCTATGGGATGGAAAACATACAAAATCAACATGATTTTCGTGTGTGAGCATTTCCTGTGGAGTTATCCAAAGGCATATCTCAAAATGTAAGGTAGAATTCAATTTAGTAGGATACATAACTTTTGAAGCAGAGCTCGGATTTCAAAATTAAGCTCATTTTCATGTTCTATGGGTGGAAAACATAGAAAATCCACATGATTTTCGTGTGCGAGCTTTTCCTGTGGAGTTATCCCAAGGCATAACTTTTGAAGCAGAGCTCGGATTTCAAAATTAAGCTCATTTTCATGTTCTATGGGGTGGAAAACATACAAAATCAACATGATTTTCGTGTGTGAGCATTTCCTGTGGAGTTATCCAAAGGCATATCTCAAAATGTAAGGTAGAATTCAATTTAGTAGGATACATAACTTTTGAAGCAGAGCTCGGATTTCAAAATTAAGCTCATTTTCATGTTCTATGGGGTGGAAAACATAGAAAATCCACATGATTTTCGTGTGCGAGCTTTTCCTGTGGAGTTATCCCAAGGCATAACTTTTGAAGCAGAGCTCGGATTTCAAAATTAAGCACATTTTCATGTTCTATGGGGTGGAATACATTGAAAATCCACATGATTTTCGTGTGCGAGCTTTTCCTGTGGAGTTATCCCAAGGCATAACTTTAGAAGCAGAGCTCGGATTTCAAAACTAAGCTCATTTTAATGTTCTATGTGGTGGAATACATTGAAAATGAACATGATTTTCCTGTGCGAACTTTTCCTGTGGAGTTATCCCAAGGCATAACTTTTGAAGCAGAGCTCGGATTTCAAAATTAAGCTCATTTTCATGTTCTATGTGGTGGAATACATTGAAAATCTACATGATTTCCGGTTTGTCGGCTTCGGAGGCGGCAGGGTTTCGCGATCTCTGCGATCCCCGCCGCGCTAGCCGCTCTTGGTTCCTCCGACCCAGACGGGTCTGGAGGATAAGGTTGCCCCGTAGAGGCAACCGAAGACAGGGAGGATCCGGACAAGGGGTTGGGGTGTTCGCAGACCCCTTCCCCACCCGGCATAACCTCCTTTTCTCAAGTCGGTCCAGCGGTGGTCAGCAATGGCCGCCACGAAGAAGCCAGCAACCGGACAAGATCGTGCTGGAGGAAGAAGGAGAAATTTTTGAAGCGAAAGTTTTTTTTGGCTGAACTGGGATTAGAAGATATATTTAATACCCTGAAATCTAAGATTTGGTTTTTTGTTTGAAAGATACTTTGTTTCCAGAAGAGATTGGCAAGCGGCGAGTGAAAGTGTTTCAAGTGAAAGTTTACTCTCCTTCCACATGGAATTAACAAATGAATGCTGAAAATGCTACTATTCTATAAAAGGTAAAAATCTAAAGCTTCTTGTTATAAATGGGAAGGGAGAGGACAAAAGGAAAATTTATACTAAGATTTTGTTGAAGGAGATGCCTGGAAGATTTTAGAGATTGGAAGTTACTGTAATAAGAACTTAAAATACAGACTGGTTTTCTTTTTCTCCCCTTGCAACTGATTTTAACCCAGGAAGAAGGGAAGAATTTTGTGCTTTGTTTGGATTGTTTGGTGACTTTGGGACTTTGGGATTTGTTTTAAGCTTGGAAATATCTTTGGCTGTTTTAAGAAGAAGAAGAGGAGGATTTACAATGACTTTATCTGCTGATGAACTGAGAGAGGAATATGGCAAAATAAAGAAAGACGATGTGGGAGAAATTTTTTGCTTTTTAGAAATGGCGCTTGCTACTTATCAGCAAATACAACATTTGATGGAAGGAGAAGAAGAAGAAGAAGCCATCTTTAATGAACCCATAGAGGTGCTTAAGAAAGGAAGAAGAAAGAAAGAGGGGAAAAAGGATATAAGACTTAAAAAAATATCTAAGAAAGAGAAAAATAAGATGCAAAATCAATATAAGGCTAGAAAGCAAAAGGAAAGAGAAATACAACAGAGAGGGGAAGTTAAGGGGGGTAAAAAGACCAGATGGGATAAGACAGGGAGGAAGAAGGGGGAAAAAGGCCACGAGGGTATCAAACAAGATGTGAAAAAGAAATGGTTTTTAGGGATAAAGGGTAATATAATTTGGTTTTAAAAGGATTCTGCAAGGTACATATGATAGTATTGTAGTATCTGTATTAGAAATAGAAAATTATAATTTTATAAGATTTGAGTAAAGACTAAAATATTAAAGGTTTAATAATGGTAGAATTTAAGATTTAATAAAATATTAAAAGGAAGGTCTAAAATATTTAGATTAAATATAGATTTTAATTGACTTGTGTGGATGTTAGTATGAATATATTATTGTAATACTTGCTTTTGAAATAGATAATTGGAATGTTATGAGATTTAATGTTTAATGACATATTTAATTATGTTATGGATTCACTATTTTCTTTTTGTAAGTAGTATGTACTAAGCAGAATCAGATAGGGAATTTGGAGTTACCTTAAATGTTAATTTAGAGGTGCGATGGAAAGGCATCATACTTTGATTTGTGATTTCAGGAGAAATTCTTTTATTTTACTATGGGGAATGAAATATATAGACAATTGGAAAACAATGGACAAAGGATAGAAATATAATGATTTAAATTAAGTTAATAAACAAAATAGAATTAAGAAGAGAGGAAAGCGGGGAGAAGTTATAAAGAAATTACAGAATGGTAATTAAGATAGGTAATGGCATATAAGATGAATATGAATTTAATTGAAGTCCATACAAAGAGTGGTAATCCGGGCGAAGCTATTTTTTTGAAAAAGAAGTTTTACTTTATGTGTTTTGTGTGTCTATGTCTATGTGAGATTTAGTAAAACCTTGGAGGAAAGCGGGAGAATAATTGCAAACAAGACAGAGGGAAATATGAATATGATGATTACATTTAATGAGAAGAAATGAGAGTGTTAAAAGATATTTAAGTAGAAATGGGATATATTAAAATCACACTGTATAAAATATTGTATTATCTGCCTTGTAAAAATTTACAAGGGAAAGAGGTTTAATGTGTACAAGGTTTATGTTTTGTTTGTCTTCAAAAATTAATAAAATTTGTTAAAAAAAAAAAAGAAAGAAAGAAAATCTACATGATTTTCCTGTGTGAGATTTTCCTGTGGAGTTATCCCAAGGCATAACTTTTGAAGCAGAGCTCGGATTTCAAAATTAAGCTCATTTTCATGTTTTATGGGATGGAAAACATTGAAAATCTGTGTGTTTTCGTGTGCGAGCTTTTCCTGTGGAGTTATCCCAAGGCATATCTCAAAATGTAAGGTAAAATTCAATTTAGTAGGATACATAACTTTTGAAGCAGAGCTCGGATTTCAAAATTAAGCTAATTGTCCTATTCTATGGGGTGGGAAACATTGAAAATCCACATGATTTTCGTGGGCGAGCTTTTCCTGTGGAGTTATCCCAAGGCATAACTTTTGAAGCAGGGCTCGGATTTCAAAATTAAGCTCATTTTCATGTTCTATGGGATGGAAAGCATAGAAAATCCACATGATTTTCTTAAGCGAGCTTTTCCTGTGGAGTTATCCCAAGGCCTATCTCAAAATGTAAGGTAGAATTCAATTTAGTAGGATACATAACTTTTGAAGCAGAGCTCGGATTTCAAAATTAAGCTCATTTTCATGTTCTATGGGGTGGAAAGCATAGAAAATCCACATGATTTTCGTAAGCGAGCTTTTCCTGTGGAGTTATCCCAAGGCATATCTCAAAATGTAAGTTAGAATTCAATTTAGTAGGATACATAACTTTTGAAGCAGAGCTCGGATTTCAAAATTAAGCTCATTGTCCTATTCTATGGGGTAAGAAACATTCAAAATCCACATGATTTTCGTGTGCGAGCTTTTCCTGTGGAGTTATCCCAAGGCATAACTTTTGAAGCAGAGCTCGGATTTCAAAATTAAGCTCATTTTCATGTTCTATGTAGTGGAATACATTGAAAATGAACATGATTTTCCTGTGCGAGCTTTTCCTGTGGAGTTATCCCAAGGCATAACTTTTGAAGCAGAGCTCGGATTTCAAAATTAAGCTCATTTTCATGTTCTATGGGGTGGAAAACATAGAAAATCCAAATGATTTTCATATGCGAGCTTTCCCTGTGGAGTTATCCCACGGCATAACTTTTGAAGCAGAGCTCGGATTTCAAAATTAAGCTCATTTTCATGTTCTATGGGGTGGAAAGCATAGAAAATCCACATGATTTTCCTAAGCAAGCTTTTCCTGTGGAGTTCTCCCAAGGCATATCTCAAATGTAAGTTAGAATTCAATTTAGTAGGATACATAAATTTTGAAGCAGAGCTCGGATTTCAAAATTAAGCTCATTATCCTATTCTATGGGGTGGGAAACATTGAAAATCCACATGATTTTCGTGTGCGAGCTTTTCCTGTGGAGTTATACCAAGGCATAACTTTTGAAGCAGAGCTCGGATTTCAAAATTAAGCTCATTTTCATGTTCTATGGGGTGGAAAACATAGAAAATCAACATGATTTTCGTGTGTGAGCTTTTCCTGTGGAGTTATCCTAAGGCATATCTCAAAATGTAAGGTAGAATTCAATTTAGTAGGATACATAACTTTTGAAGCAGAGCTCGGATTTCACAATTAAGCTCATTTTCATGTTCTATGGGATGGAAAACATTCAAAATCTGTGTGGTTTTCGTGTGCGAGCTTTTCCTGTGGAGTTATCCCAAGGCATATCTCAAAATGTAAGGTAGAATTCAATTTAGTAGGATACATAACTTTTGAAGCAGAGCTCGGATTTCAAAATTAAGCTCATTGTCCTATTCTATGTGGTGGGAAACATTGAAAATCCAAATGATTTTCATGTGCGAACTTTTCCTGTGGAGTTATCCCAAGGCATAACTTTTGAAGCAGGGCTCGGATTTCAAAATTAAGCTCATTTTCATGTTCTATGGGATGGAAAGCATAGAAAATCCACATGATTTTCGTAAGCGAGCTTTTCCTGTGGAGTTATCCCAAGGCATCACTTTTGAAGCAGAGCTCGGATTTCAAAATTAAGCTCATTTTCATGTTCTATGGGGTGGAAAACATAGAAAATCCACATGATTTTCCTATGCGAGCTTTTCCTGTGGAGTTATCCCAAGGCATATCTCAAAATGTAAGGTAGAATTCAATTTAGTAGGATACATAACTTTTGAAGCAGAGCTCGGATTTCAAAATTAAGCTCATTGTCCTATTCTATGTGGTGGGAAACATTGAAAATCCAAATGATTTTCATGTGCGAACTTTTCCTGTGGAGTTATCCCAAGGCATAACTTTTGAAGCAGGGCTCGGATTTCAAAATTAAGCTCATTTTCATGTTCTATGGGATGGAAAGCATAGAAAATCCACATGATTTTCGTAGCGAGCTTTTCCTGTGGAGTTATACCAAGGCATCACTTTTGAAGCAGAGCTCAGATTTCAAAATTAAGCTCATTTTCATGTTCTATGGGGTGGAAAACATAGAAAATCCAAATGATTTTCATGTGCGAACTTTTCCTGTGGAGTTATCCCAAGGCATAACTTTTGAAGCAGAGCTCGGATTTCAAAATTAAGCTCATTTTCATGTTCAATGGGGTGGAAAACATTGAAAATCTGCGTGGTTTTCGTGTGCGAGCTTTTCCTGTGGAGTTATCCCAAGGCATAACTTTTGAAGCAGAGCTCGGATTTCAAAATTAAGCTCATTTTCATGTTCTATGTGGTGGAATACATTGAAAATCAACATGATTTTCCTCTGTGAGCTTTTCATGTGGAGTTATCCCAAGGCATATCTCAAAATGGCGAAATAACTCAATTTATAGGAAAGAACTCAATTTATAGGAAGACATAACTTTTGAATCTGACCTCGGATTTCAAAATTAAGCTCATTTTCATGTTCTTCGGGGTGGAATACATTCAAAAAACCACATCATTTTCGTGTGCGAGCTTTTCCTGTGGAGTTATCCCAAGGCATATCTCAAAATGGTGAAAGAACTCAATTTATAGGAAAGAACTCAATTTATAGGAATACATAACTTTTGAAACTGACCTCGGATTTGAAAATTAAGCTCATTTTCATGTTCTTCGGGGTGGAATACATTCAAAAAACCACATGATTTTCATGTGCGAGCTTTTCCTGTGGAGTTATCCCAAGGCATATCTCAAAATGGCGAAAGAACTCAATTTACAGGAAAGAACTCAATATATGGGAATACATAACTTTTGAATCTGACCTCGGATTTCAAAATTAAGCTCATTTTCATGTTCTTCGGGGCGGAATACATTAAAAAAACCACATGATTTTCGAGTGCGAGCTTTTCCTGTGGAGTTATCCCAAGGCATATCTCAAAATGGCGTAAGAACTCAATTTATAGGAAAGAACTCAATTTATGGGAATACATAACTTTTGAATCTGACCTCGTATCTCAAAATTAAGCTCATTTTCATGTTCTTCGGGGTGGAATACATTTAAAAAACCACATGATTTTCGTGTGCGAGCTTTTCCTGTGGAGTTATCCCAAGGCGTATTTCAAAATAGGGAAATAACTCAATTTATAGGAAAGAACTCAATTTATAGGAATACATAACTTTTGAATCTGACCTCGAATTTCAAAATTAAGCTCATTTTCATGTTCTTCGGGGTGGAATACATTAAAAAAACCACATGATTTTCATGGGCGAGCTTTTCCTGTGGAGTTATCCCAAGGCATATCTCAAAATGGCGAAAAAACTCAATTTATAGGAAAGAACTCAATTTATAGGAATACATAACTTTTGAATCTGACCTCGTATTTCAAAATTAAGCTCATTTTCATGTTCTTGGGTGGAATACATTCAAAAAGCGACATGGTTTTCGTGGGGAGCTTTTCCTGTGGAGTTATCCCAAGGCATATCTCAAAATGACGAAAGAACTGAACGTATAGGAAAGAACTCAATTTATAGGAATGCATAACTTTTGAATCTGACCTTGGATTTCAAAATTAAGCTCATTTTCATGTTCTTCGGGAGGAATACATTCAAAAAGCGACATGGTTTTCGTGGGCGAGCTTTTCCTGTGGAGTTATCCCAAGGCATATCTCAAAATGGCGAAAGAACTGAACGTATAGGAAAGAACTCAATTTATAGGAATGCATCACTTTTGAATCTGACCTCGGATTTCAAAATTAAGCTCATTTTCATGTTCTTGGGGTGGAATACATTAAAAAAACCACATGATTTTCATGGGCGAGCTTTTCCTGTGGAGTTATCCCAAGGCATATCTCAAAATGGAGGAAAAACTCCATTTAGTAGGAATACATAACTTTTGAATCTGACCTCGGATTTCAAAATTAAGCTCATTTTCATGTTCTTCAGGGTGGAAAACATTCAAAAAACCACATGATTTTCATGGGCGAGCTTTTCCTGTGGAGTTATCCCAAGGCATATCTCAAAATGGAGGAAAAACTCCATTTAGTAGGAATACATAACTTTTGAATCTAACCTCGGATTTCAAAATTAAGCTCATTTTCATGTTCTTCGGGGTGGAAAACATTAAAAAAAAACACGATTTTCATGGCGAGCTTTTCCTGTGGAGTTATCCCAAGGCATATCTGAAAATGGAGGAAAAACTCCTATAAATTCCTATAAATTATTTCCCTATTTTGAAATACGCCTTGGGATAACTCCACAGGAAAATCTCGCACACGAAAATCATGTGGTTTTTTGAATGTATTCCGCCCCGAAGAACATGAAAATGAGCTTAATTTTGAAATCCGAGGTCAGATTCAAAAGTTATGTATTCCTATAAATTGAGTTCTTTCCTATAAATTGAGTTCTTTCGCATTTTTGAGATATGCCTTGGGATAACTCCACAGGAAAAGCTCGCATACAAAAATCATGTGGTTTTTTTAATATATTCCACCCCAAAGAACATGAAAATGAGCTTAATTTTGAAATACGAGGTCAGATTCAAAAGTTATGTATTCCTATAAATTGAGTTCTTTCCTATAAATTGAGTTTTTTCGCCATTTTGACATATGCCTTGGGATAACTCCACAGGAAAAGCTCGCACATGAAAATCATGTGGTTTTTTGAATGTATTCCACCCCGAAGAACATGAAAATGACTTAATTTTGAAATCCGAGGTCAGATTCAAAAGTTATGTATTCCTATAAATTGAGTTCTTTCCTATAAATTGAGTTATTTCCCTATTTTGAAATACGCCTTGGGATAACTCCACAGGAAAAGCTCGCACACGAAAATCATGTGATTGTTTAAATGTATTCCACCCCGAAGAACATGAAAATGAGCTTAATTTTGAAATACGAGGTCAGATTCAAAAGTTATGTATTCCTATAAATTGAGTTCTTTCCTATAAATTGAGTTATTTCCCTATTTTGAAATACGCCTTGGGATAACTCCACAGGAAAAGCTCGCCCATGAAAATCATGTGGTTTTTTAAATGTTTTCCACCCCGAAGAACATGAAAATGAGCTTAATTTTGAAATCCGAGGTCAGATTCAAAAGTTATGTATTCCCATAAATTGAGTTCTTTCCTATAAATTGAGTTTTTTCGCCATTTTGAGATATGCCTTGGGATAACTCCACAGGAAAAGCTTCGCACTCGAAAATCATGTGGTTTTTTTAATGTATTCCGCCCCGAAGAACATGAAAATGAGCTTAATTTTGAAATCCGAGGTCAGATTCAAAAGTTATGTATTCCAATAAACTGAGTTCTTTCCTATAAATTGAGTTCTTTCGCAATTTTGAGATATGCTTTGGGATAACTCCACAGGAAAAGCTCGCACACGAAAATCATGTGGTTTTTTGAATGTTTTCCACCCCGAAGAACATGAAAATGAGCTTAATTTTGAAATCCGAGGTCAGATTCAAAAGTTATGTATTCCCATAAATTGAGTTCTTTCCTATAAATAGAGTTCTTTCGCCATTTTGAGATTTGCCTTGGCATAACTCCACAGGAAAAGCTCGAACATGAAAATCATGTGGTTTTTTGAACGTATTCCACCCCGAAGAACATGAAAATGAGCTTAATTTTGAAATCCGAGGTCAAATTCAAAAGTTATGTATTCCTAAAATTTGAGTTCTTTCCTATAAATTTACTTTCGGCAATTTGAGATATTCCTTGGGATAACTCCACAGGAAAAGCTCGCCCATGAAAATCATGGTTTTTTTTAATGTTTTCCACCCCGAAGAACATGAAAATGAGCTTAATTTTGAAATCCGAGGTCAGATTCAAAAGTTATGTATTCCCATAAATTGAGTTCTTTCCTATAAATTGATTTCTTTCACCATTTTGAGATATGCCTTGGGATAGCTCCAAAGGAAAAGCTCGCCCATGAAAATCATGAGGTTTTTTTTAATGTTTTCCACCCCGAAGAACATGAAAATGAGCTTAATTTTGAAATCCGAGGTCAGATTCAAAAGTTATGTATTCGTACTAAATGGAGTTTTTCCTCCATTTTGAGATATGCCTTGGGATAACTCCACAGGAAAAGCTCGCCCATGAAAATCGCGGTTTTATGAATGTTTTCCACCCCAAGAACATGAAAATGAGCTTAATTTTGAAATCCGAGGTCAGATTCAAAAGTTATGTATTCCTACTAAATGGAGTTTTTCCTCCATTTTGAGATATGCCTTGGGATAACTCCACAGGAAAAGCTCGCCCATGAAAATCATGTGGTTTTTTGAATGTTTTCCACCCCGAATAACATGAAAATGAGCATTATTTTGAAATCCGAAGTCAGATTCAAAAGTTATTTATTCCTACTAAATGGAGTTTTTCCTCCATTTTGAGATATGCCTTGGGATAACTCCACAGGAAAAGCTCGCCCATGAAAACCATGTCGTTTTTTGAATGTATTCCACCCGAAGAACATGAAAATGAGCTTAATTTTGAAATCCGAGGTCAGATTCAAAAGTTATGCATACCTATAAATTGAGTTCTTTCCCATACATTCAGTTCTTTCGCCACTTTGAGATAGGCCTTGGGATAACTCCACAGGAAAAGCTCGCACATGAAAATCATGTGGTTTTTTGAATGTATTCCACCCCGAGGAACATAAAAATGACCCTAATTTTGAAATCCGAGGTCAGATTCAAAAGTTATGTATTCCTATAAATTGAGTTCTTTCCTATACATTCAGTTCTTTCGCCACTTTGAGATCGGCCTAGGGATAACTCCACAGGAAAACTCGCCCACGAAAACCATGTCGTTTTTTGAATGTATTCCACCCCGAAGAACATGAAAACGAGCTTAATTTTGAAATCCGAGGTCAGATTCAAAAGTTATGTATTCCTATAAATTGAGTTCTTTCCTATACAGGTCTTTCGCCACTTTGAGATAGGCCTTGGGATAACTCCACAGGAAAAGCTCGCCCACGAAAACCATGTGGTTTTTTGAATGTATTCCACCCGAGGAACATGAAATGAGCTTAATTTTGAAATCCGAGGTCAGATTCAAAAGTTATGTATTCCTATAAATTGAGTTCTTTCCTATACATTCAGTTCTTTCGCCACTTTGATATAGGCCTTGGGATAACTCCACAGGAAAAGCTCGCCACCTAAAACCATGTCGCTTTTTGAATGTATTCCACCCCGAGGAACATGAAAACGAACTTCATTTTGAAATCCGAGGTCAGATTCAAAAGTTATGTATTCCTATAAATTGAGTTCTTTCCTATACATTCAGTTCTTTCGCCATTTTGAGATAGGCCTTGGGATAACTCCACAGGAAAAGCTCGCCCACGAAAACCATGTCGTTTTTTGAATGTATTCCACCCCGAGGAACATGAAGATGACCCTAATTTTGAAATCCGAGGTCAGATTCAAAAGTTATGTATTCCTTTAAATTGAGTTCTTTCCTATACATTCAGTTCTTTTGCCATTTTGAGATAGGCCTTGGGATAACTCCACAGGAAAAGCTCGCCACACGAAAACCATGTGGTTTTTGAATGTATTCCACCCGAAGAACATGAAAACGAGATTAATTTTGAAATCCGAAGTCAGATTCAAAAGTTATGTATTCCTATAAATTGAGTTCTTTCCTATACATTCAGTTCTTTCGCCATTTTGAGATAGGCCTTGGGATAACTCCACAGGAAAAGCTCGCCCATGAAAACCATGTGGTTCTTTGAAAGTATTCCACCCAAGAACATGAAAACGAGATTAATTTTTGAAATCCGAGGTCAGATTCAAAAGTTATGTATTCCTTTAAATTAAGTTCTTTCCTATACATTCAGTTCTTTCGCCACTTTGAGATAGGCCTTGGGATAACTCCACAGGAAAACCTCGCCCACGAAAACCATGTCGCTTTTTGAATGTATTTCACCCCGAGGAACATGAAAACGAGCTTAATTTTGAAATCCGAGGTCAGATTCAAAAGTTATGTATTCCTATAAATTGAGTTCTTTCCTATACATTCAGTTCTTTCGCCACTTTGAGATAGGCCTTGGGATAACTCCACAGGAAAACCTCGCCTACGAAAACCATGTGGTTTTTGAATGTATTCCACCCCGAGGAACATGGAACGAGCTTAATTTTGAAATCCGAGGTCAGATTCAAAAGTTATGTATTCCTATAAATTGAGTTCTTTCCTATACCTTCAGTTCTTTCGCCATTTTGAGATAGGCCTTGGGATAACTCCACAGGAAAAGCTCGCCCACGAAAACCATGTCGTTTTTTGAATGTATTCTACCCCGAGGAACATGAAAACGAGCTTAATTTTGAAATCCGAGGTCAATTCAAAAGTTATGTATTCCTATAAATTGAGTTCTTTGCTATACATTCAGCTCTTTCGCCACTTTGAGATAGGCCTTGGGATAACTCCACAGGAAAAGCTCGCCAAAAACCATGTCGCTTTTGAAAGTATTCCACCCGAGGAACATGAAAATGAGATTAATTTTGAACCGAGGTCAGATTCAAAAGTTATGTATTCCTATAAATTGAGTTCTTTCCTATACATTCAGTTCTTTCGCCACTTTGAGATAGGCCTTGGATAACTCCACAGGAAAAGTCGCCTACGAAAACCATGTGGTTTTTTGAATGTATTCCACCCCAGGAACATGAAAACGAGATTAATTTTGAACCGAGGTCATTCAAAAGTTAGTATTCCTATAAACTGAGTTCTTTCCATACATTCAGAAATAACTCCACAGGAAAACCTCCAAAACCATGTCGTTTTTGAGATTAATTTTTTTGAAATCCGAGGTCAGATTCAAAAGTTATGTATTCCTATAAATTGAGTTCTTTCCTATACATTCAGTTCTTTTCGCCACTTTGAGATAGGCCTTGGGATAACTCCACAGGAAAACCTCGCCTACGAAAACCATGTCGTTTTTGAATGTATTCCACCCGAGGAACATGAAAATGAGCTTAATTTTGAAATCCGAGGTCAGATTGAAAAGTTATGTATTCCTATAAATTGAGTTCTTTCCTATACATTCAGTTCTTTCGCCACTTTGAGATAGGCCTTGGGATAACTCCACAGAAAAAGCTCGCCCACAAAAACCATGTGGTTTTTTGAATGTATTCCACCACGAGGAACATGAAAACGAGCTTAATTTTGAAATCCGAGGTCAGATTCAAAAGTTATGTATTCCTATAAATTGAGTTCTTTCCTATACATTCAGTTCTTTCGCCACTTTGAGATAGGCCTTGGGATAACTCCACAGGAAATGCTCGCCACGAAAACCATGTGGTTTTTTGAATGTATTCCACCCGAGGAACATGAAAACGAGCTTAATTTTGAAATCCGAGGTCAGATTCAAAAGTTATGTATTCCTATAAATTGAGTTCTTTCCTATACATTCAGTTCTTTCGCCACTTTGAGATAGGCCTTGGGATAACTTAACAGGAAAACCTCGCCCACGAAAACCATGTCGTTTTTGAATGTATTCCACCCTCAAGAACATGAAAAGGAGCTTAATTTTTTGTCGTCGGGGCAGGGGGTGGGAGTTGGGGGTGTTTTTTCCCCCAGGTTTTGTTCTATTGTACTTTATTAATTTATTTGATTCTTTTTGTTAGTTTTTATTGTTTTTTATTTTAAATATGGTTTTACATTCTGTAAGTCACGAGTCGCCATGGGCGAATAGGCAGCAATATAAATTCGATAAATAAAATAAATAATGGAAATTAGGACTCTTCTGGTGCACTTCAGATTGATTAGGCACCATCAAGTCCATGC